>NC_066853.1:13031720-13331720 GCF_001640805.2 Lates calcarifer | reverse complement strand
CTCCAGCTCCTCATTTGTTGTGTTTCTCCCAGCTAGAAGGACACAAACACACACACACACACACACACACACACACAAACATACTCAGAAACATCTATAACAGAAAGAGTGCTCAGGGTAGGTGTTAAGAGATTTTCAAAGCCGTGTTTCTGTTTCCCAGGAATTAAAAAGTATAGTGCAATGCTATTGGATTTACTATTAGACTATTAGGAAACACATTAGAAAACTTCCTGGATGATAATAATAGCCATCCCCACTCCTTTCTCGTGTCTATCTGAGGATTAATTAAAATGAAAGCTGCCTCTCTTTTTCACAAGCTCATTTTCTCTCTATCCATCTGTCTCTGCTGTCTATATTGCATTTCAAACTCTTTATTCTCCTATGTCTCTGAACAGCGGTGGATGCGATGGAATAAATAATTTGTGCCTTTCACAAGGGTGATTATATAACAGCTACTGCAAATATCAGTCTAAACCATCACAGCTCTAGATTACAAGACCAGCAGCAGCCTCAACTTTTACTTTCTGTTGATCGGTATGTTATAGGGTTATGTGTGTGTTTGTTAGTTTTCAACCAGGAGTCTCAAATGTTAAGTTGAATTCAACCTAAAACACAAAGCTCAGTTGGAAATCGTGTCATTTTCCTGCCAAAATAAGGTCTTAAGATTAATGTAAGCATGATCAGGGCTGTAAAACTACTTAAACTTCCCCTGAGGTTAGTAGTTACTATTTTGCTCTTCAGGTTCCCTCCCCTGTAAATCCATTTATTAAGGAGGATTTTCATCTGTTTTGAAGGTATAATGGAAGAAAACCCCAACTCATTGTAACCTACTGCATTTTAACACTACCTCTTTCATCCTGCATGTAACATGAGTGTCTTTAACCTCTGATACTGTTAGAAGAAAGATCTATGTATACTTATATGTTTTATATCCTATTTTGAACAGTTCCTATCTTCATCTCATCTTCATTTTTTTGCTTTTAAAAATACATGACCAGTAACCTCTGAGGGTGAGGCACTGCAATTTGGGCTGTTAAAAAGACAGGTCAGGTGCAAATACTGAGCCAGGAATACCAGTAAAGTTTGACAGTATCAGTGCAGCCTGAGTCAGTCTGCACATCATTTGTAGCAGTCACACCTGAATCTTGCACTTGCAGTCTCTCAGTCCTTGGGTGTGGAGCTATCTAACATGTATGGGACAAAGGAAAGTTAGGACTATCACCCACTGAGTACCTTGTTAAGTTTGCCTCAATACTCAACGCCCCCCTTTCTATCTCTCTATCTACCGACACTGCCTGTGCCACAGCACATCTTATTGCCTCTTCCTGCTGATGTGTTTGCTCCTCATCCATCTTTATTTTCCCCGACAGAGTTGTCCTACTTCATAAACATTCCCCTGCACCTACATTAATATCCTTGTGTCTGAGCACTGAGTTCGCCTGCAGAGCTGCTTCTCTTGGGCCCAATTTCTGCCCCCACTGATACTGGAAGTCACAGTCAGACTCTGTCAGCACCATCTCCAATCTTTCCTTTGCAGATTTTAAGTCGGCCGTGGGGCTTTATACAGCACATACAGTACATACTATCACTACTCTATGACAACATCCTGCAAACCCAAAACAGTTACCTGGTGTATAGAGCTGAACAGTTAATCTTCTCTCAGTTATTTTGACTATGCCACACTGATGTTATCCAGATATATGCACATATAGCAAACAAAAACAACAATAAAAAAGACTTTTTTACAAAAAGTAATCTGCAACTTCTTAACAAAACCATGCCAAGATCCAGAGGGTTCATATGAAAGAGGAAGAAAGCAAATATAAAATCTCAATAGCACAACTACATATGTTGACAACTAATTCACATACAAGAGATTTCAGATATCACAACACTGTGTAGCTGAAAAGTTAGTGAGATCTTTTACTTAAATAAAAGTTGTATAGTACAATGAAAAATTGCAAAACTGCATTCAAAGTAACTGTATTATCAGAAAAATGTACTGAAATGAAACTAAAAGTACTTATTATACAAAATGGACCCATTTAGAGTGTTTATATTTATCATATATTGTCTGAAAACTAGCTAGTAACCATAGAAGTGTAATTTATTTCCCTGTGAAATGTAATATAAAATGGAAACACTCAGTTGAAGAAGTTCTGAATTACAGAGTAGTTAAACAACTTGAGTAAATATACTTAATTTGTGGTATACTTTCCACCACTAATGTTACCAACCAAAGAGTATTTTTTTCCCTCACAGATTGTTTAATTTCTATGATTTTTACGGGCTTAACAAGAATAAAGTATCCAATATTTCATAAAAAAGGAGAAAAGTAAATGACCACATACTGTAGGTCTTTTGTCTCTAGCCTCGGATATGACCCAGAGAGGCATACCAGCAGCAGCCATACCGGACCTTCGCTGTCATGATAACAATAATATGATCTCTTTGTCAAGAAAGAATATGAATGTATTTACCAAAAATGTCAAAGTACTCTTTTAAAACACACAAGGCTATTACTTTTTTGCATAGCTGCACTGCAACATCTACTCATGACCTAATCAGAGTGTGTGTGACTATGTGCCTTTATTGTGTTTATATGTGAGATGAAGACTGGTGGTTGGTGTGGGGCCCTCAGTAGCAGAGCAGGCAGGTTGATGGTGAGTGATGATGGTTCAATGATTGCCTTCATGAACAGAATACTGATGACGCTGCTCTCCAACGTTTAGCGCTGCATGATCGTGTACCCATATGACTTTTTGTTAATCTCTCTATACATATACTCTGCATATCGAATCTGATCCACACGTCATATCCATATCACACCAATGAATTTCATTTAGTTGAGGTTAAGTGGTCCCGCTGTTTCATTACCGTGCTTAAGAATCTACTCATGTTCTGCAATGACATTTTGCAGTTTGACAAATGAGAGGATGAAGATGGCACACAAAGAGGAATGAGAGACCACGTTCACCACATTACTGTGATCAATTCCCTTTTCTCCCGGGCCTGTCTGATAATAAATAATCTCTCTATCATTAAGGCTAAAACTACAACATTAAAGAGGGTCACAGTTAAAGTTGAAGGACAGAGAGGAGCGACAATGAGTCATGGATAATTGTGAAAAAAAAAAAAAAACCACGAAGGCACTCTGCTGCTACCCTACCCTATTTATCTCACTTCCTACACTCACACACACACACACACACACACACATGCACAGTCCTCATTGGCTTTTTTAAAGCCCTGACAGGCTCAGAGGGAGGCTCTTATTTGTTACCATGGAGACCCAAACCCTGAGAAGCCTCATATGAAGCCAAGAAGTCTCACTTCACCCTTTGCGTTTATGGGGTATTAAATCATTCATACTATGTTGCTAACAGTAACAGTGTTATTTCATTTCCATTGTTATGTAACACAAATGAAGTGAGACCCCCAAGGAACGCAGTGAAAAGGCAAATCACACTAACGTTCATGCATGCAGAGCGAAAGAAACAGCTGATTTTCATGCTTCTGCTTGCTGCAATTTCACCTGCAAAGGAATGAGATGAGCATGTAACAGCTTATCTGCACAAGACATATTGGTCAATCTGTTTGTTATACAGGAAGAATGTGATTGCGTACATCTCTGTCTCTTTCTGTGGCATTGTGAGTGCGTCTCTACTAGCTAAAGGAGTGTCCGCTGGGAAATAAAACATTACAGTCAAATGTCAAAGAGGCCCTGCGATGCCTGTGACCAACATCCCCTCCATCCTGCTGAGCCTACCTGTCTACTCACTGCTTATGGAAGCAAATAAATGTGTGATATTCAGCACCGTCAATCAATAATGAACGAAAATGCCACAGAATTGCCATTGCACCGGCAGGAACTGCGACAGTAGTGTTTCAGTCAGAGAGATGTGCTTTTAAAGGAACAGTTTGACATTTTGGGAAATAAGCAGTTGGACGAGAGGATTTATATCTTATCTGTCTGTGAAATATAAAGCTACTGCCAGGGGATGGTTAGCTTAGCATAGCATAAAGCCTGAAATCAGGGGGAAACAGAGAGCCTAACTCTGTCAAAAGGTTAAAAAAAATCAGCCTACCAGACCCTCTGAAGCTCACTAATCATCACACCTCATGTTTGGTTTTTAACATTAAAAATATGAATCAAGCAAACCAGATACATGGTGTTAATTAGTGAGCTTTAGAGCTGCTGGCAGGTTGATATTGTCACCACTGGAGAGAACCAGAGCAACTGTTTCCCCCTGTTTCTTTGTGCTAAGCTAAGCTAAACATGGTTCTAGCTTCATATTTAACAGACAGACATGAATGTGGTATCAATTTTCTCATCTCAGTCTTGGCAAAAATAAAAATAAAAACAAAAATAAAATGAAATAAAAAAGACTAAGTGTATTTCCCAAAATGTTGAACTACTCCTTTAAATTAACAGGCGTGGTGGGATGGATATCATAGAGGTCCATTTCTAATCAATATTGTAACACTACATACTGTTAGTTTGCCAGTTTTAATCTAATTATGAGTGATTAGCATTGACTTATGGAAACTATGACCAATGAGAACATTTTCAATTCTGGGAATAAAAACAAAGCTTTTCATCTGAAGCAGATGAAATTAACAATGTTGTATAGGGCACAGCTCCTCTGGACTGTCTCTGGACTCCATCTACTTACAAAAAGCAACTTTACAATGACCAAAAATCCTGTTTTTGCCAACTTGTAGCATTTTAATGTCTCGCTTCGCTGCAGTTCAGCGACATGTCAGTACACTGTGACATCCCCGTCAATCAACACTTTCAGCCTGGTTTTAAGTTACTTTTTAAGAGGTCTATCAATACTGCCAACAGCACTGTTTTTTTCTTCCTTTGGTATAGCTCAGAGAAATAAATCACTCAAAGAAATCAGTTTATTGAATGAGTCCTGATATATTTCGAGGACGAAAGCCATCAGCACTATCCTGAAAATAGTTTTTGAGCCCAGTATGTTTTGTTGCCATGAGGTAGTGCCACAGGAGAAATCTAAAAGAATATCCAGTAAAGGCAGTTTATATTTGGACTTGGGGTTACTGTGGCATTGTTGGCCATGACATGTTTACAGTATGTCACAGTGTTGCTTTCCTGTTTCTTTTATCTCTGTATCCAGCAGGTTTGAGTAGAAGTGAACAGGAAAGGGGGAAAACAGCAGAGGAAACATCGATACTCACTCTGACAGACCAGACTAGATTTCCCTCTGTGTGTGACACACTCTTATTGATTTCACACACAAACAAGTCAAAGGGGTCGGCACAACAGAAACGCAGACTCTCTGACTGTAGAACCCTAAAGGAATTAAACTTAAAATCAAAACATAGACAAAACACTGATATAGAAGATTTAATTTAATTAGACTCAAATAATCTAAAGGAAAGCTTTACCGGAGACCTGCAATCTTGATTCCTTCAAAACATTCCTTTCCTTGCTTAATTCTCATAATTTTCCCTCTCCTCTGTGCTTTCATTCCATCTTCGAGCTCTCCCTGTGTATCTAATCCCTTCCCTGACGACAGGTGATATCAGCGAAGGCCTCCTGTGACTCCACCAGCTGACAAATCAAATCCAAATGGATCTGGAGGAGCTAAAGGAAAAAGTGAGTCAGGGGTGTGTGTGTGTGTGTGTTTGTGTTCAACTCCATGAGGAGGGTTTGTGTTAGCCCTTTGATTAACCCCAGTAAGTACCGTGTGTTGTTCTTTTGATTGGATCACGTTTAGTGTAGATATACTGGGTGGAGCTCAGACAGACAGACCTGGCTGCACATGTCCACTTGAAACTGACAGATGGGCAGAGGAAATTACGTCCACGCCAAGTGCCCTGCAACAAAACTGCCCTTGCTCTCCTCTGCTATTACCACTAAATGAGTCATAGTGTCCCACTCTGTCTGCGTGTGTGTGTGTGTGTGTGTGTGTGTGTGCTTTTGTGTATAAGGTGACTCTTATCATGATGACTGTTAGGGGCAGCTGGCACAGCACAGCCTGCCAGGATGCCGTGGCAGAGGCCGTCGTCAGTTGCCTGGTGCAGGAGCCTGGGGCCTGCAGCTAATACCTGTCAAATCATATTACACATAGAGTGTGATACGAGTGAGAGGAGCTCAGATCTGCTGGGCTGCAGCAACCTGGCATGTGCATGCATATGGGTGTGGGTGTTTGGTGATGTGTGTGTTTTGGAAAGTGGTTTCAGTGTGAGAGTGGTTGTTTTGGTACACTACACTAGACAAATTCAAAATAAAATATGGATGCGATAAGCTGAAATTTCTCTCTAAACAAATCAGAATAAAGGACATTTTTTAAATGTATGTTTATCTTTTGAATATACTCCAGGTTTTATGTTATTGCTGTTTCTGATGTGCACTGTTTTATGAGTTAGCCATTGTGTTCGCATGTTTGTATTATGTGTTATGTATGTACTATGTTTTATGTTCAGGTCTGTGTTCTGTGTTTTACTTGGCTGCGAGACAAATTTCCCTTTGGTTGAAGCACATAAACAGTCAACAGGTTGGAGCTGAGGTCATTTATTTTCAACCAGCCGAGACAAAGCATCTTTCTTCATTAATAATAAATGTTAACAGACAACGTATAAGTAACCTGAATGCCGAGGAAAATAATGCACTTGATGTATTCAATTCAGTATTATATGTAGTTTTATAAATAAAACAGGCTGTCAGTGCAGGAGAGTGAATGGGCGACTTTTCATTTGTGGTTAACAGTTTTCTAGACGTATTACTGTAAATCAAGGCAATGTGTGGAAAGTATTTACAGTGCTCATGGGATGTTGTGATAAATATGTTTTTTCCTGCCAGAATCCACAAAGCAATGGCTTCCAAAATTCTAAATGTGGAAAGAACCTGCCTCTGCAGACATGGCACTTATTATCACATGAATTTCAGCAGTAGTTGTTCATATTTTGGAAGAAATACTGTAAATAAATTGAGGCAATGCTGCAGTAGTGTGCATGTCCATAATTCTGTCAGTGACTGGTCTGGCAAATCTTTACTTATGTAGACACAGTAATGCTCTTGCAAAAATGGATGATACTGATCTGCTCTGCAGATGTAAACTGCTTTTGAATGTTTACAAAGTGGTGGAGAGTGTGGGCACAGACTATATTTTTAGACTGATTAACATGAGACTAACATCTGACTAATAACAGAGGGAGGATGAGGATGAAGAGGTTGATACTTTAGCTGAGAATAAAAGACATGCAGGGAAATATCTCATTGTTTGCTCATGTTTACTGTTTCACCCAATTAACAGTGACCTTTGTATGAAAGGTATGTTGCAGGAAAACAGCTTGCACAATCTGTGTGTGCAGTATCAATTACAGTGCATTTCTCCACATCAACACCATAACACTGGCCAGGATTATATTTCATATTCTGTGTCAAAGTGGCCATCCACCCCCTGAAGGTGGGATCAGACTACGTCATATAAGACTGATTGCACTGAGGATGACAGTCAGTAGTGTGACACAGTGGAAGTCAGCCAGTGTGGCGTCTGGCCAGACACACAACACAACCAACACAAAGATTGCCATTATTTTCTGCCTTCATCACTTCATCTCCTTGTATGAAACAACATGCAGTGTGTCTTGTCAAGTGGCCTGAGCAGGTTAAGAGATGATTGTCTAATCTGACGCATGACTGTGACTGAAAACACTTTGTTTTTCATTTAAAGAACTTTGAAACCGAACAAAAAAGAAACGCTGTGCGACTAGACAGAGATGCAGATGTTTTGGATGCCTGCAGCGTTAACATATGCGCAGTCAGTGTGAGGGGTGGTGGAGGGTTTAGTCTCCCAGGTCTACTCACTGATCTCCAGCTGTCTCTGAATGCGTCCCTTGCAGCGCTCCCTGTAGTCCGACTGGGTGGTGTTGTATTCTGACATCACCTCGACAAACTTACGGGACAGCGTGGAGTGCTGGAAGTACAGTGAGGAACAACAAAACATTTCACGTAAACCTGTTCGTTCTGCCTGCAGTTAGACATAACTTAATGAAATGCTGAGGCTAATTCCAAGTAAGTTTCCAGTATGTAGTGTGTTCACACTGAAAAAGTGACAAAATTAAGTATATTCAAGGCAGAGTTGAGGCTGCTGTGGGGACACTATTGTCTCACAATGCAAGTAGTAATGGGAAAGTTCCATAAAGATTTTGGAAAACAAAAAATAAGTATTACATTTCTGTAAGACATTCTGCTTTTTCTTGATGAAATTTAATTGATTTTTCAAAACCACAGTACCTTTTTAAAAAATCTCTTTTATGCTAATTGCAAAAATGGTATACTATGACAGAAAGTATAAATATACTGTATACAGTTAATATGTGCTGTAGTATCCAGTTGGGATCCAGTCGTCCCTCTTGAACTGTACCTGTGTTTTACGTATCCTCAGGTCAGCTGATGACCTGTTCTGCCCTTCCTCTTGCTCAATGGTGTGCTGGATACCTAAACAGATTAACCAGAATAAATATGCATTCAAACATTTGGTGAGTTTTTTAAAAAAATGGATGAAATAAACAACATACTGATGATTTTACTGTCCTTAAGAGTCACAGCAGTAGTGGGGCTTAAAATGTGAATCTGAGGATGGCATACTCACATCAGAGAAAAGATGTTAAGGACCATAAAAGCAAAAAGGGTGAGAACAGAAATGTGCTCAGAAAACCTCATGGCAATCTGCCAAATAGATTATGAGATACAATGATGACATTTTGACCTGGAGGTGGTGTGATAGAAAAACATCAAGGGGTCATCACATACACAAAGATTCAATCTCAGGAGACAATGAATATACACAGTAAAGATAAATATCCTGTCATGTGTTTGTCAAGAGAAAGACTGAACAGATGGTGGCACGAAAGAAAATGCCAGATCATTATCAATAACCCTCTGGAGGCCATGAATATTCACATCAAATTTAATGGTAATCTGATCAGTAGTTGTCAAGATATCTTGCTCTGAGCCAAAGCGTTGGATACAGAGAGTGAAAGAGAGATCGTCCGACCACATCAAATTTAGAGGAATTAAAACAAAATCAGTTCCTCGATAACATCTGCAATCAAGTTGACCTGATCTATATAAAACTACAATTATCGCCAGAAGGGGTTATATTGCAGGATAATAATATAATACTTAAAGTGCCATAAGTGCTCGAGCTGCAGTACGTCTCTGCACGACACAAATATTAACTAATCACACATCAGATCAGTCACTCGGATGGAAGGAAGTGGAAATGTGTAGAGGCCTGACTATTAAAAAATGTATCAAGGTATAAATTACTGGGATGACGCCAGATTTTTTTTTAAAGAAAAAAGCAACTTTTGCCCGTATTAAACACTTTTCTGACTGAGCATCATGACATTAGAGAGACAGTAAATGTGGGGCCATGTGAAATTAAATCAGTACTGAATCATACAGACATGTAAGAACCTGTTTATTTACATTCCAGTTTTTCTGTAAATTCAAATGGGATAAGATGGCTGTACCAGCTCCTGTACATGTCACAGTAAAACATCGGAGCATCCCTACATTGCAACAGTCTAAACCTTGTTAATCACTAAGTAGACATTATATTGTGATTGCCCCAGGAACAACAGTTTTGATTTAAAACTTTAAACCCACTCCCTAAGCTCATTGAATCTGTCTTCACAGACTCAGGCTGCTCTGACTATAACCTAGGTGCACTGAAAACCCACTGAGTATAAACTAAGTATATGGCAAGACAGGTTGTACATATACAGCATACAGTGGCAAGACAACGTTAGTGACCCCCCATACATGACCAGGTGGCTTTCATCAAGTTCAAAGTGGCAACTTACGAGTTTGTGAAATTAAGAGGGTTTGCTGAATTTGACTTGAAAATGCTCATTTGTACAAGTCTAATAGAAAAAAGTAAGAGAGGTTTGAGTTAAAATATCAACATCCACCAAAATCACCATCTGTATCATCTATCTTCTGTTTTTGAAGAAATTTTCTCACTGAATCCATTGATCCATTAACAATCACAAATACATCAGATACAGTAAATAATGTTGCTTAGCTGCTTCTCGAGGATTGCAGGGTGCAGTTTGACAAAGATGAGGTCACTCACACACATACACACACACACACACACACATATACTGTACACACAGAGAGCAGTTACGCAAAGGTATCCTGTGGCAACAGCTGATGTGAAGTGGAGCGACACAGTTAGAGGCCTGTGAAGCAGAGCCTGTTCCGCCTGATAGCGCTTGTGTCAAGTGTGTCTATCACTATACATACAGTACATGTGCACACAGCACTGTGTGTATATACTGTATATGTGTGTATATCTGTAGGCATACAGAATGAGGGATAGGGGTATTCTTGCTATCTGCGCTGAAGTTGCGCTCTACTTTTCTGAAAGACAGTGTATACAGGTACTTTATCTCTGACCCCTATTTGTAGACACTGGAGCCCTGAGGAGAAGCACAGGAGGGTGTTTTATATGGCAGAAAATTACTTATGTGGTGGACACAGAACGTTTCATGCCACAGGATTTCAGGAAGGGCACGCAAATATACAAAAAGGGGTTAAAAAGTGTTAAAAAGCTAATGAGAAAAGAAAAAAAGGCGGCAGGATGACAGGGAAATCAGAGAATAAGAAGATTATAGGACTCACACACACACACACTTGGATAAATGCACGAGCAAAGACTCTCTTAATAAATGTGGGGGTGTGATCCAGGACCAGCTACACATCCATTATGCCCGCACACAGTATGTTGCAGTAACGTGAGTCAGTTTGTGTGCACAAGTGTGAATAAAACTCAGTGTGTGCTCGTGCACATGAATCACAGCCACCACCTCTGTGGCAAGTGACACTAATCACTCTGCCCGCTGCAGTACAGAATCCATAAGTGTAACGTGAAGTGTCTGTTAGCGGCCAGATGCTATACAGTTCACTGTCTCTTTATGTCTCACTTGTTTCTCTTTCTCCTGTGCCGAGAAAGCACAAGCACAATCACATCAAACAGAGGATCAACAGCTGTGCACACTGATTATAGACATAGTCATTACATTATAATACAGACTTCAGGGCTAATTATGTTTTTCATTAAGTTCATCAACCATTTATTTTCTTGATTACTTGATTATTAATTGGGTATATAAAACATCAGAAAATAGGGGAAAATGCCTGTTACAAATTCCTAGATCCTAAGTCAGTGTCCTCATATTGTTTTATCTGACCAACAACAGCCCAAAACTCCCTAATATTTAGTTTACTATGATGTAGGACAAGCAAAAGAAGAAAATTCTCACATTTAGGAAGCTGGAACCTTTAAATGTTTAGCATTTTTATGAAAAAAAGTATTTAAATAATTAATTATGTAAATAGTTGTCAATTAATTTTATAAGGATCTGAAAGAGCACATAGTAATTAATTGTTGCGGGCAGTTATTATGTAAAGATACCAACCATTTGCCAGTTGCAACTTCAAAACCCCTTTTTTCCAGTTTTATACTATTAGAATCTAATAATACGTTTTGGCTGCAGATCAGAAAGAGATAAAGCATCTAGCTCTGGTAAGTTGTGACAGGCATTTGTCAGTACAATTTCATCAGTTGAACAAAAAGGGTTTAACTGATAACTGAAAATGAGCACTGGTTGCAGCTGCAGCAGGAGGAGAGTTAAAGACCTGTACTCACTCTTTAATTTGGAGCGTACTTTGTTGGCCAACTTCTTGATGTCTGCCATGAGATCCTCCAGCTCAGCCTTAGTTTCTGAGGGAGAGGAGGGGAGAGGAGAGGTTACCGGGTTTGCCTGAAACCACTCATAAACACACATATATAAAGAAACCTACCTACTCACACAAACGCGTGTGTGCCAGTCAGTTTCACAGAGACAGAATCAATGCCAACACAAAAGAAACGACTCTGTGTCTCTGTCAACAGGGACAACAATTCATTAGCTTCAGTCCACAGCAGCACAACTCGTCCTCCTTCATTCTTTCTCTTTTGTATCGAGGGTATCAGCATCTTTCAGCCCCCCTCTGCAGTCCACTGTCCTCTTACAATCCTGGCCCACACCCTCATACATACACGCTCTAGAGAGGCGTTGGGACTCCTGTGGGTAGATGGGCACATGTGGGTGTGGGCAACTATGATTTGCTATTTTGGTGACCAGAAGAACAAGTGAAATCACGATGGATTGCAGCACAATCTGGGCTACAACAGACTGAATGGATTGTTACCAGCAGGAATATGTTATCAGAAGGTGGGACTGTGCAGATTTCAGCGATGACTAATCAAAGCAGCAACTCTCCTCGAGCTTGACGTACTGACAGTTTTCTACATGGTAATATTTCCAGGGGGTGAAACTGCACAGTTTACAGAATAAATGTACAACAGTCCAAATAAATTGAGAAAAAGGATTTTTCATTGAAGTCAGGACACATCTTGAGAGAACCTCCTCTGCTCCTGATTATATGATTTGTATAACAAATGAATCAGTGAGGAGCACTTTACCTGTATGGTGTGTAATAAAGTACAGAAGTTTTTAAATTGAATACTTATTAAGGCCAGGGTATACCTGCGAGAAACTAGTTTCTATGATGTGTCTTTCAAACTCATCTGAAGGCAAAAGTGCTGATACGTAGCTATTTACACACACTTGAATGCAGTGCTTTCACAGAAAGGAGTGAGACACGATTATTGGTCAAACAGGGATAACAGTAAATACAATCAATCAACACTCCTACTACTTTTATGATTGATTGAATGTTTTAGTCATTTTCCAGCCAAAACATCAAAACATCTCCTGGTTCCAGCTTCTAAAATTTGAGATGATTTTTATGAAATGATGATATAGTAAGTTGATAGTAGTAGACTGAACACAGTTATCTGAATATCTTTGGGTTTTGTTGGTCAAATGAAACAAGCTAGCAATACAGATCACCTTGGACTGTGAGAAATTTCAGCAGGCATTTTTCACTTTCTGACATTTTATAGACAAAATAATCATCAGATTAATAATTAATTAATCATGAAAATAATTAGTTACTCTTCTCACAGTCTCTCCTCGGAGGCAATCATGGTGTTGGCGTCATCCACAACAAAGTTTTTAATTCAGTTGTAAATGCTGAGGTGTGTCGCCTGATCGTGTTTTGGGTCTGTTTTTGTCAGTGATTAAAACAAACCTGTAGCCGTACAGGAGAGGAGAGTTTTTCCTCATCAGTAAAATCTTCAAAAGGCAGCAGCACTGAAGGATGGTTGGACTGTCACATTATGTTGCTATCTTGAAGAACTGACTGTCTTTCCCTTTTAATCTTTTCTCCCTTCTGTTGCTCATTATAGCTACAGCCAAACCAGCAGTTTTATAATCATATTTTACAGACACGTCAGGTTATTACACATGGGAGACTCATATATCCAGAGTAATGTCAAATATATATATATATATATATATATATATATATATATATATATATCTAAATAATGTTGTGGGTCAGGCAAGAATTAGCTGTGAACTCCCCACACATATAAATAAATATAAATAAAAAACGTGTTTATTCTGATTATTCTGTAATTTCAAAAAAACAACTTTAAGGGAGATGTCACTGGCCTATTTAAGGTGGAATCCAATTGGAACAGAAGAAAATAAGTGGAAAGAAAATAATATTCTCTGGATGATACAGATGCACACGGACAGTTTACTTGAATCGTTTTTTCTAATGAACTTTGTCTTTTGTAATTGCATGGAAAATTGGAACAGAGGAAAATAGATTATCATTAAATTTCCAGTAATGTTGTCCTCACTATTACAAAAACACTGACAGCCAAGAAAGGTGGTGTTTGCTATTTGATACCACAACCTATGATGAAACAGGCATCCAATACATTTTACAAATACCATACAGACCTGACACCTGACGTGACCAGATTTACAGTTGGCAGCAAATCAGCTACTGTATGTATCAACAGAGCGCCACAGGGACAAAAACAAACTGCAATACAACCTGATCTAAATCAAATTAACATTGTATGTTCTATAATTATAGTTATTGTATACATTTACAAATGACACTTGCACTAAATGGTCAGGCTTTACAGTTGTTCTGCTGCAAATAAACTCACTACTCATTTAACGTAAGATAAATTTAGCATTTCTAAGTTCCATATGTGGTTTATATCACACTTATCAACACTACATTTTTTAGACATATCAAATGACAAGAGAGGGAAACAGGGAAAACAAATAGAAATACGAAAAAAAATCTGAGGATGTAAAGGAGAACAAAAAGGAGGGAAAAGGAGATAACAGCATGGCTTTCACACAAAGTCTCTCTCACACATTCTCCCTGGAGCATTAATAGCCATTTTTAGAACATTGCAAAGGAGTGAGAAAGGCATCATCTTAATGCATTAAGAGAGCCACAATCTCCATATGTTAACAAGCCCCAGGAGGCCAGCAGATATAAAAGATGGTCCTTAAAAGTTACTCAAGTCAAACTGTTCAATCAGTCCAAATTGCCTGCAGTACTTCTTTATAATGAGTTTGTTTCTGCATATTACCTGCTTCTTTTAAGCTGCATAAATCACAAAGATGAATAATAGATGGGGGGTACTAAAACCCATAGCAAACATCTGCACCCAATTACAGACAGAGCCTCAATGGATAATTTGATTACACAGTACGAGCCAGACTTCAATCACTACTAGATGTTCAATTATTAAAACATAATATTTGCACATATTTTCTGATAAGAAAGAAGCTTAAAAATGATGAGATAATCATATCATCTCATTCTCTACAGCTGCACTGTAACTCTACATTATGTGAATGCTCTGTGTGGCAGTTTGAGATTTCACACTTTGATGATTAAAAACAGTCAAGACAGCCCACATGGCTGGCGTAGTGAGCTGAAAACTCATAAATACAAACACATAATAAAAAGTGGAAGGTCCACTATAATAAAGGAAAATAAATCCTCTAACCAGCTTGTATGATAGCATAAAACTATTACATACTGATAAGCAAAGCACTACAAGCTTTTAATCTGCTTAACAGATGTACCTCCGTATCTGTGAACATCAGCCTGTGGTACGTACGGCTCAGTGGGACAAAGTGATGGACATGCAGAGCACTAACTGGTGAAATTACATCATTTTATATTCAGCTGTAAAAGGCAGGCTCATTTGAATGTAAGATGCCTGGAACATAGGCTGGTGACAACACTGAGTGCACATGCACCAGACAAGTGAACTGGATACTTGTTTCATGCATGTATGTACTGTTATGTCTGATCCTTGGTTCTATTCATGTTAAGCAGTCACACATACTGCCATCTTTCTCATGTTGTCCAGCCAAATACAATGAACAATAAAGCAGTTCATCTTGTTGTCAGAAGTCATGTGCACACACTGTGTCCATCTGTGGGCGAGCAGAAACCATGAAATGGCCTTTAAAGGTACCCTGTTGACTTCCTAACCACTCACAGAGCTATGGAGCAATGCTGTTTATGACCAGATCCAGGTCTTGTTAATCGTGCATGCTTGCACAACAGTAACATAACATGTTTCTGCTGACGACTCTACATCATTTTGCTGATCGACTGCTGGTGATGACAGCGCACAAAAAAAAAAAAAAAAAAAAAATGTGGCAAATCACCAACAACTTGAGCCTGCAGACATGGATGTCAACAATGTGTGATTTAACATTTTCAACAGAAACTGACAAAAGCTTTACAAGAAAGAAAATGCACAAAGCTTCTTGGTGAGAAGCAGTGACTGTTAAAACTTTGTCTGTTTACAAGACAACTCCACAGTGTGCCTTCATATTTCAGTAATGTACAGGAAACATTACGGTATTAAATACCTCACATCAATGGTTGTATCAATAGTGAAATGATACCAGGCACATCAAGGATATACAGAGAAGTTAATCCAAGTGGAACAGCTAGAGAGGAAATTAATTAATTAAATTCTAAAAAATAAAGAGATATGAAAAAGTTTTTTTCCACAAGTAATTCTGAAACAAACGCTTGCAGCATTACCACATCCTTGGTATACATTTGAATAAAATTTTCTCCGGTCAATAATTTTCCTGCCAGTGGCAAAATGTATGCAGTATACAGTGAGTGCGTTAGGGTCATACACTGATCTGAGGTGGTGGGCTGAGTCCCTCAGGGCAAGATGAATAAACAATTCTGAGCAGTGTGTGTGTTTGAGTGTGTGTTTGTCTGCTTGCAGAGCAAGAGTTTCGTAATTGCAATCAGTTATCAGTCACAGAGCACCTGGTTAAAACTGTAATGTGATTACTTGGTAAATTACTTTGACATTACTCTGGATGATGACGGATTTGATTCTGGATTCTTCTGTTTTGTGTGTTCATTTTTGGGTCCACGTTTGCACAACTTCAGAGACTCGTAGAGGTGTAAAGTTATAGAAAAGTGTCTCTCTCATTTCCGTGTAACCATAGCAACCTCTGGTAACCTGCTCCATGAGTTCAGCTGCGCTGACATCACAGAGATAATAGCACAAAAACTGAACTTAGTTTTGGGCCGTGCATGGAGTGTGTGTGTGTGTGTACGTGTGCAGTATGTGTGTTAAGGAGTTAGATTAGATTTCCCCCTCGTGGTTACCAAACGGAGGAGGCCAACCTGCTCGATCAAGTGTCTATTCAGCCTCATTATTGGTTGTCTGAAAAGAGGGAGAGTACAGACACTGATGAGTAAGTAGAAGGAGAAGTGAGAGGGAAGCAAATTAGAGGGCAAAACTGAGGAGTCAATTGAGCTGTAGCTTCACACTCCATCCCTCTCCCAGACGTTCTCAAATGGAATCTTCAGGTCACGCTTGTTGCCATCATTAAGACTGTGTTGCTATGGCGATGTGTGCAGTCGGTCCTCTCACCAGCTTCAGATTGTTTCTAAGTGGCATAGGGAACGAGAGAGCCGAAGAGACCGAGAGAGAAAGATACGCTATGAGGCAGGAAGGTAGAAGACGGGCAGAGTGTGAGCCGAGATGATAAAATAAATGGTGTCCCGGGATATTTATTCCAGTGTAACAATTGCATTTCTTTTTTGATGATTACTTTTATGACCTTTTAGTCTTTACATCTGAGTAAGAAGTAAAAACAAATCAAGAAATATAGGGAGAGTGGAGAGGGAATTAAAGGATAAGTAAAGTGATATTCTGTGTTTTTATAGCCAAAAAATGTAATGAAATTATCAAACCCATCAAAGATATCTGTATCTGTGATACAAATATGTATTGCCTGCAGCCAAAGTCTGATGTAACTTGTTATGATGAACATCATTATCACTTCACGGCCCCTATACACTATATGATTTTGGGCTGTCTAAGACATCAGTTGACAGCTGTGGTGGTCCTAGACTTCACTGCTAGACATGTCCACCGATGGGCTGATATGGAGCTTTGGCATCCAATGATATGCTGTGGCAAATAACAAAAACAAACAACATACTTTTCCCCTTGCCACGTGATTTATTACCGCATGGCAGTGTCAGCACTATGACCAAAGCTTGTTTATTTCTCTGCTACATTTTCAAGACGTAAGAGCGGTGCAGATGGATGATATGAGCTGATGACATGCCACTTTTGTCATATGCTTTCTTTTTGTTTACATCATTTTGACATATCCAGTCTTATTGCTGTAAATACACAATAAAGCATCAAATGTTTATTAAACTACCAAATAAAGTATTTACTCCTGTTTGAGTGACACTTGCTAAAAGCAGCAGCATCCATTTATTTTTACTGAGCTCTTTAAAAAAAAATAAAATAAAATAATATCTTTGTGACCATAGTATTTTTTACCTATATAAAAACTACCAAATACACCAAAACTATGACACTGTAGTCTCATGCATATACTGCATGCACCTTCAACTACCAGGTCACAGGGACGATTTTGAATATGATTATTCACACAGTTGTCAGTTTACTGGAGAACAAATTCAATTCTGGCATATTTGCCCGGACTAAATTAAATCAGAATGACTGAAACAATGCAGAGAAACAAAGCAGAGCAGACAGGCACAACGCTCATTCAACACTTCCCACTTTCAGTCAAAGGCACACACACATGCACCTGGACAGAGTTAGCAGGCTGCTGGTGATAGCTTCATATTTAGCATACAGACACAATTACCTTTGGCAAGGAAGTGAATAAGCATATTTTCTGAAACTGAAACCATTGGTCTAACACTGCAGCTGAGGCTCATCTGACATGGTGAACACCATTAACCAAAAGGATTCCCGCTTGTAGTGTATATACTGGTATTTGCTTGCAGCATCTTTTTTGACAGCTTTTGCGTACACACCAGATTTGATTTCACTTGCACTATGCTGCCAAACTTCATGTCTACAGATAAGTATAGGATTTTATCTACATCGCTCTTCAGAAAATTGAGGATGAAAGCATGTGGATCGGGTGGAACAATAGATAAACACCCTGAAAGTCTGCGTCAGTTCTCTCCTACAGTAGCTTTGACTCTACATCGCCTTGGCTCTACAGCAGCAGCATTTATCCACTTATATAAGAACACCATCCATGTCTCTTCTTGACTGTGTGTGTGTGTATGTGTCAATCTGATGTCAGGGCACCATGACACTGACAAGACCTCAAGCCGATTCTGTTTCCTCCTCTCTAACTCAGGGTCAATTGCTGCCATTCCAGTCCCTAACTTGCAGCCATTTATCTTTTTTCTCCATCTCACAGTCTCTCTCTGTGTCTCCCTCCGCTCTCTCTGTAAATATATTACCAGTCCTTTGTGTGTTTGCTCCGCTTATTGATCGTCTAGAGTCCAGGTGTCTGATGTTTCAGCGAGACAGAATCTGAGCTCATCCCTCAAACATTACTGATGTTTGCCTTAGGGCAGGAATACAGTATGAACACAGGTAATGGCAAACTGACAGCAGAGATAAAGTCTAAGTGCTAAACTACACCAGAAAGAGAAGAGTTTATACACAACACACATGCTCATCCCTGCCTTTTCATTCCAACAACTGTTGCACAGATTTGCTACAGGGAATAACAACCCCTACTTAAAATCCTTGTTATGGACTTCAGACTTTGTCTTCAATGCATGATGATGCCTAAATAAATAAACAAGCACACTCTGGCAAATATTCAGGCTTTACTTAAAATGTGTTATTTTAACAAAGTTTGCATGTTGGATATTTTTTAAATGTAACAATGCTTGGTATAATCCCATTGTAATGTTTAAATAAATCACTCAACAAAAACCAGGACAAATAACATGTAATGGAACTTACCTTGAATTCCTGCTACACAGAAAGCACACAGTCTCATTACATAGGTCATGTAATATATGTCTTCTTCAAAATCACAGATCATGAATGCCTCACCTTATTTAGTTCCGTTTAGATTAGTATTGTTGCTACAAAAAAAAAAGATTCTCAAAAAATTGCTCTGTTGCTCTGTGAGTTGCATGAAGTCTGATGAATGCACCTTAAGACCCCTTAAGATGTGCATCAGTCGGGGCTGAAGACAATAGTTTTAACAATGAAAAGGATCTGGGGGTGTGGGGTTGGAAAGAAGTGAACTCTGTGGCCAACAAAGCAGCAATCTCTGGTTCTGCTGCACCAGTTTTAATCCTTTCTTTTTAGCTGTCCATTATGAGTTTGACTGTGTAATGGGACTGCAATGATGAAACAGTGTATTACTGAAATCGTAATCAAACTGAAAGTTATTATAAACCTCATCGCTCCAATCCTGAAAATCCACATCCTTAAGCCTGAGGTTAACCTGAATTTTAATGTATTCTTAATGGATATCTCCACAATCAAACCATGAATATGTTAATTCTCATTTATCAAGAATGTCTCTAATATTCCATAATATTTACCATAATGTATTGCACTGTTCCTGCAGCAAGTAAAAACAGTACAAATCTTTTATGTTTTTTGGGATCCACTCAAGAGCACATGTAAGTGTTGTATCTGATTAAGTCTCTGCTAACATCCCCCCTCCTTCTTCTCACCAACCTCTTTCTCCAGTGACATCTTCCAAGACAGTATAACAGGGTTGCTGCAAGTTAACATGGCAGTGTTACTGTCACTTTGAAAATTCCCCCTGCCTCCTAACACTTGACATTTCAATCTACATCAGAGCAGTAATGGCACACGCCTCTTGCTGACCGCCAGCTCAAAGGCCAAGGAGGGCAGTTAAACTGATTTATCCCTGAGTTATCTCACTGGCTTTGACCTCCAAATGTGTGTGTCTCTCTGTGTGTGTCCTTAGCCTTGGACACGATTGTCCACATCATATTAACCTCACTTTCAGAGGGATATTATTCCACACTATAAAGCTCTATCTTTAAAGACTGTAACACTACATCAGCTCAGACAGTTTGAGGGGGATGTGAGAGGAAAGGAAACAGAGAGAGACAGAGGAGTGAGACACAATGAAAAAGATGGTTGAGGAAGAACAAAGACAATAGAGAGAGCTGGGGGGCTTACACAACACTTAAAAATTTTGGTGGAGGAGCTTTGGCAAACAGCACTCGGAGGGTGGGAGCACACTAAGCCAAAAAACTGACACTAGAAATAGTAACACTCACAGGCTGCAATTAAAACTAGCATCTCCAGCACTGCAAGTTGAGGACTTTTAAAGAGTCAGAGGAAAGATGCTCTTTAGAAGCTGGAGGCTGAGATGTCAGAGGGAGCAAACACTAAGTGGTTGGAAAAACAGACTGAGAAATGTTGTTAAATAAACTCTCAAGTGTCAGTGTTAAGGAGCAGATTTTCCTGCATCTAATTAAATAGAAGTACATTTTGCAGTAGTATGGTGGTGGTAACTGTAGATCTTAATTATAATCTTAATTCTGAGGTGTAGAATCATAGCTGCACCGCTCATCATTTGTCCTCTTATATTAAAAAGTTAGCAGGCCTTTCATCTATTGGTCCAGATTGTGATGTGGTGCACAAACAAACAATAAACAAAAAAAAAACCTTTCCCTTTCACTTCCTAACATGTGGCAAACACTGAGTTACGTTGTTTACATTCATTTGTAGGCACCTGAATGTTTGACATTACAACCAGTCCAAAACTCTGCAGCCACAAGTGCTGAAGAGCAAACATGAATCAGAATCCATCCAATGTTTTCTGTAGTTTTGCATTGATTTTCACATCCTCTAAGTAGCATATATAGCACTACATGGTATCACTGCAGGCTGCTTGTCTCAAGTGGTTTTAATGTACAAAGGAGGAAAGCACAGTAAGTGCACTGGGATCAATCTTTTATGATCCCAGGACACAATGACTGCTCATGTTTCCCCCCTACAGTCCAAAGACGCACACCTTAGGTTAATTGGAGACTGTTAAATTGCCCCTAGGTATAATTTTCTGTGTGCATGTGTCAGATGTCATGCATGGATGGATTACCTTGTTTAATGTTATTAATTTAGTTGTATTTGTAAAATTAGAGATGTAGATATACACTAATTTTTAAGAAGATTAAACCAATTTTCTGATTAATTTTAATTTTACAACATTTTATTATTTCATTTTCTGTAGTTCAGCTTCTTCTACTGATATAATCCCCTATAGCCTGTAAAATAACACTGCTACACAGTAAAACCATACAACCCACAGAGTCACATGATTGGATGCATATACAATCAGATATAATTCCTACAACAGTGGATCTCCTGGCTTTGATAACATCACTGCTCTTCCAGAGGAACAGTAAAAATGTGGGAGCAAAAACTGGTTTTGTGTTCAAGTAAGGTGAATGACTGAATGAGCTTACAAGACATTCCTCACACTACACGGAGGAGAAAACAGAGGGAAAGCAAGTGAATACACTGCATGTGTTAAAACAAATATATAAATGTTAACTCAACAAATTTACATAATGTGCTCTTGTGCATTGATGATAAATCTTTAACAAATACGGACCTGAGTCAGTTGTTTACATTGTTTACATTTTACATGTCAAATACATCAAGATATTGAGCAGACATTTTCAACAGAAACTTATAGAATATAAACTATTACAAATCACAGTGGTGACACGTTCTGTCGTCCTCTGGGACTGAATGGAAGCATCCAGTTTCTACAGCAGAAGGTAACAACAATACTACAAAACTGACTGAACAACTACACTTTCCTCCAGTGAGGACCATGATGATGATAACCTGCAACTAAAGAGAGGGGAAATGACATTTTGGAGGAGATGAGCCATATCTACAGCAGTTATCAGACTGCAAAACAGGAGCTGGTGTGTAAATTGACTATCTAGCACTAAACTAGCAGTAAACTGTCCTTATCTCTGGAAGCTTCTATCAGATACAATGCATCATTCAGTGTGGGAAAGAGGACTGAAAGGTGTTCAGGTTCATGGGAAAACATCTAAAAATAACATTGTCTCAGTGTCACAAAGACTTACTTCCCAGTACTGCACAACTCTAATGCTGATTAAACAAGTACTCTTTAAGGCTTTAATGCCTCCAGCTCTCCTAAAGGCTGTGTTTCATATCAACCTCACACACTCCTGGGAGTAGCTGAGAGTAAAGGCCACTGACGCTACTGCAGAAGAAGCAATCATCACTGACTTTTGACCTTTCATCACAAAATCTATCAAGAGCAGACTCATTGATCAAAATAATGAGACGCAAAGCTGCTGCACAACACAGGACAAACAAACAACACTATAAACTAAAACAAATAATGCAATTACATAATGGAAAATGTGAATTCAATCTTGTTTCTAAATATAAAATGCATTTGTGTCTTCCCTTCCTGCATTAGAGGAATGTGCACATGAGGAAACGCAGGTTCAATACCCATTATGATCTGATGGCTATTACCTAATCTATCACCATTATTGAACCTACTACTGTATACCGCGGCTGAGCATGCCCACACAAAAACACATATCCTTAACACCAACCGAGCAAAAACAAGCACTCACTAACACCGTATATTGCAATTCCCTGGTGGAAATTTGCTACGCTTCATTTGGGGGGGGGCTGTGATATGTGTAATGCAGGGGCAAAGGTAATATTACATAGAGGCAGCGTGTGTGTCAGTGTGTGTGTATTAATACAGGCTCTGCAAGTGGGCTAGAATTTACCCCCACGGAGATCAACAGGAAACATCTCAGTCAGCAAACACAAAAGCTCCCACAGCAGAGGGGGAGGAAGGGGATGAATAAAATGGGGGAGGTCTGAGTTGTGAGGCTGACCAAGTGGGTGGTGGATGGGGCGATGTGATGTGATTATGAAACTGATAAACCATGACAGAAATAGAAGGTTTACCACCTGACAATGTTACTTGAAAAAACAAAAACAACAACAACAACAAAAAAAAACAACTATTGCGCTGCGTGATTCCTTACTACGCCTCCATTGTCGTGTTCATCAGCAGACTGGAGAGAAAATAAATGATATTGTCATCACCCCGCTCTCAGTATCGCACACTCACAGGCCTTATCGCCTATTTCGATAATATCCGTGGTACCTGTTTGTATGCAGAGGGAGGAGGATTTTGATGAGAAACTGCTGAGAGGAGGAGACTTCTCATTCTCATCAGGAAAGATGAAGATGAAGTTTGGTTTGGCAGGAGGAACACGCTCTGAAGTTACAGCAGAAGCAGAGCAGGGCTCCTCTCACCACAAGGGATAAAATAAAAGCCAGCAAAGTCTTTATAATGCAAAAAAAAGACTGAAAAAGGAATAAGATGAACAGAATATGAGGAAGAAGCAAGAGTTTTTGCTTTTATGAATAAAAATCATGAAAGACCACAGTGGCTTTTTATGTGAGTAACATTTTCAAAACAACAATGAGTTGGTGTAGATCTTAGCACATTGGATTTCACATTAAAATGTCATTGTGCAATTAGTTTTGATGACACACTCCAGTGCAAGCACAGAAATGTCAGAATTACAGACCATTACAACAGCAAGCAGAGAGAGAAAGAGAGACTACACAACACACTGCATACTTCTTATGCGCTTAACACATACACCCCTTTTTCTACAAATTATATTCTCCTCTTGCATTGCACCAAATCGCAAATGTAGGGAAGAGCTTGGGGTGTTTGACTTGGCTTTGGTTCAGCTTAAAATATCACAACCTCCACTCCAGGTTGACATTTTTGCCTTTTAGTGCAATATCTGGACAACTGTTAGATCGACACAGGCACAGATGTCCATGGTGACCAGAGGATGAACCCTTAGGACTCTCTTATCTTGTGAACTGTCTCAACATCTACCAGATGGAGTGGCCAATTTGGCACAGTTGTTCAATTTGTCCTAATGACTTTGGTGATCCCCTGACTTCCCACATGAGGTTGGAATTGGTTGTTTAGAGTTAAATCTGTCATCTATTGGATGGATTGCCATAAAATTTGGTGCAGACATGCATGTTCCCATCCACTCCCCTTTAATAACACTGATGATACTCAACATTTCAATTTGTCCAATTCTTTGGCTTATGACAAAATGGAGGAAACTCAGGCTGATGGAATGTCATTTGTTTTGCAGTTATTTCAACCTGATGATTGTACTAGATTAAGTCACCAAAAGGATTACAATTTATCCTTATGGGAACATGAGAGTCCATACCAAACTTCATGGCAATCTACCCAGTAGCTGTTGAAGTAAACCAAAGTTATTACAATTCTTCCTGAGAGGAACATAAATGTGTGCACCGAACTTCATGGCAATCCATCCAATAGCTGTTGAGAAATCACACCCAAAAACTTCAAATTTAAACCTCTTGGTTTAAATACAGGATACATCAGGAGATCACCAAGTCTGAGCACCACAACTTAACTATTTAAACAAGCCCATATTGTCATGCTTTAGTTGCCAGGAGCATATATTTTAAGGAAAAGTAATACAAAACTCTGGCAGTGAACTTCTTGGATAATGTCAGTGTTGTGCTTTTTTTTTTTTAAATTTTCCCTCTCACAATTTTACAGGGCCCAGTTCACCGTGTACTACAGCCCTGGTTCACTGCTTGTTTTGTTGTGATGTTGATAAAAAAAAAAAAATGCAATCTGAGCAGCATTATGTTTCCAAAAAATACATTAGTCAACGCAGATTAGCTGTATGTGAATTGGATTCATAGAGCTGCACAGACACACACACACACCATAAAAATTGCAGCATTCTGGATGAGAGTATTCAGATGATTTGAGTCCCTGTCACTGCCACAATGCAACAGGCAGACAGCGAAGAACATACTGACCCTCTTGTAATGAACGACCCTGACATCTACATCAGCTGCTGACTGATGTGCATTTATCAGGGAGACACACACCGAGCATCAATTTCACTCACAAAGGAGACGGCTTGTGGAAAAATTTGTATCTTAAACGCAGCACCTTGGCTCATTGCTTTACCGCTCTGTGTGTCATCTGCAAACCCCGGCTGGTTAAAGTGCTCCTATCATGCCTGCTGCTGCAAGCAGATCGATGCTTTTTCAGGTAGGTGGGAGGCAGGGAATCAGGGAGAGAAGGGATTGGGAGGTGTTACTGGTATGAGTAGCATCCCCCTCGTGAGAGCAGGGGTCTCGATCAATACCCTGACATGAATGAGAGAGGAAGAGGTGTGAGGGAACACAAATGGGGGAGTGGGGGGAAAGGAGGAATGATGGATTGTAGCATCCAGCTCAGACTGAACAAAAGCAAAGAAGTGGCTGAAATTGGTGAAGGAAAGAGGGAGAAACCAAGAAATACGGCAGACGGTGTTAACAGCAGGTAAAGAGGTAAAGACAGGGCTAAAGAGTAATGGAGGGGAAGCAGAAAAGTGGAGAAAAATGGACAAACAAGAACATAAGAGATTTCACAGTGAGAGCATGAAAGCTCAAAAGGGGACTGATTGTTGGAGGGGATGGCTCTCAACATCCTCAAGGTCCTCTGACTTTTACCACAGTCTCAATCAACAGGCCAGCTTTTTGCTTTTCTGACAAACTGTTCTTTATTTCCTCAATTTCTTTTAAGGGTTGCAGTGATTTTTCATCCTTTCGTTAAGTGGAAACTGTCACTATTACCAGGCTTTTTACTGCAGTTGTACATTAGACGACATTTAAATAAGTGACTTTTGGCTTTATTCTCTTTCTTTTCTCCTTTAAGAGCTTCTCTGACTCATTACTGAGTCACTGCAGAATGAAACATAAATGTTATCATTAAGGAGTGATATAGGTGTATACAAAAGTGCCAGTCTTGGATTGGACACCAAAATTTGGTTTGATATGATGAAACAAGTCTCTTGAACTCTCATGGAGGGATGAACTATTTTTTTCCATGGGACATTCCCTCATGTGAAGTTTTATTGATGCTGTTGAAGTGCATCTGCATTGCTCTAAAATCACTCCATTAAATGTATTTGCATGCTCTTTATAGTGGCTTGCATTGTTAGTGGAAGTGGTGTTTAATTGGGTTGAAATCTGGAGCTGGTTTCACAAAGATGGACTATGGGTTAGATGTAGCTAAATTGTAACATCTAAATTCAACTGTTGCACAAAGTGGTAATGGAACAAGTAATTTGCCATGAATTCTGGGTAAATCCGACCATGTAACCGCATCATATTGCTCCGCTCTGTTCACTCCAGCAGAAAATATTCAAAAGGACTCTAGGAAAAATCAGTGTAACGATACAAAAACTTTCCAAAAGTGTAACATCTCAGCAAAGTGCAGACCTGTAGCAGAGCTGAGACAAGACAAACAAAAACAACTGATTAATAGGTGACTAAACTCTATTTCCCCTCTCATTACTTGCTGTAGCCAACAGGTGCCACTGATTGTTACCACGGAAACCTGGCTCTAAGGTCAGAATAAGCCTGGGTGTCGAGTGGCTAATTATTAGGAATAAAATGAATTTGGTTTTATTTTTGTGAAGCAGTCCAGCTTGTATCTAGTCTAATCTAAATTAAGACTGACATCACACTACAGACTGGTCGAAAATAATTTTGTGAAATCGGCCCCTGGGGAATGTGAAGGCCATCAACAGGAGTCACATCATTTTCACACTCATCAAAACATTCAATGACCCTTTGTTATGAAGATTTGCTTTCATTATGATTCTCCACTCATTTCAAACAAACAGTTGCTAATTTACTTTCACACTACACTCCCTTGCTTCTTTGTACACACTCTCTCACCCTTCTTTAAAAACAGTCAGGAGACCAACAACTTAATGTGATCAAATGTTTCCCCTCGTCCTACATTTCACGTGAAACCCTGCCTCAGTAGCTCCAGTTAAGCTAAGCTGGGTTCCTCAAGAGGTCCTCATCGCCTAGGAAAGTTTCTGTGGCGGAAATGCTCAGATGTACTCAGATTTCTCCTTTATAATCAGATAAAACCAGAGCAAAAACTCCACCTGAACTCCTGAGATTCTCAAGTCCTGTCATGATGAAAATGCAGTATTTTTGGAGCGTTAAGAGGTGTGAAGATCCGGTTGTGCTGAACATTTCACCCTGAGAGAATTAAACAAGAAGAAACAGAAAAGACGAACAGCCTTACTCTCATCGGGGTTAGGTGAGGCAAGGATGGCGCTGTGCTTCCTCTTCACCTCTTCAACTTTCTCCGCCAGAGACTCGATAAAACCCCGGATTTCTTCCACCTGTCATGAGAGAGAGAGCGAGAGACAGAGAGACAGAGAGAGAGAGAGAGAGAGAGAGAGAGAGAGAGAGAGAACCAAAAGATGGTTTAGATCTGCTCAGTATACAGATGCAGGAAGCAGCAGTGATTAGCCTGAGTGATGTTGATAGAAGCTGATCTGAAGATGTTATTATCATATTAGAGGCTGAGTAAAGCAGGGTTATGTGAAAGAACACACGGATTTAAAAAAAAGTTTTACAATCACCATTCATCTGGGGTTTTACAAACACAGACACACTCTCTTTTACAGCAAAGAGGGCTGTATTAAAACTGTTACCAGATGCAGACATCCTCGTTGATATACTACAGCTGTTACTGCAACAGCTGTAACTGTAGTCAAATGATTTTTTAAGTCGTTTTAGTCAACAACAACTCACTCATACCCTCTGAATATCCATGTGCAGTGAAAATGACTCAGTTTTCTACTTTTGATACTCAGCCAAACTCACCTGAGTCTGTACAACCTGTGATGTAATTTTGGATATTAAAGTGTGGATAGGTGAATCAGAGCTTTAATAAGACTGTGATGTACACCCACATTTGATTGTTGAACATCTGATAACAAAACCGTGTGCATTAATCTGTTGCTGTAACAGCCTGTGCTCCTCTGGGAGGGCTTTCCACAAGATTCAGGAGCCCGGCTGCTCGAATCTGTTCCCATTCATCCCAGAGAGCATTAGCGAGGTCGAGCTTCTGATGTTTGGTGATAATACCTGGCTCACAGCTGGTGTTCCATTTCCTCCCAAAGATGGTGGATGGGGTTGAGGTCAGGGCTCTGCACAGGCCACGTTTTTCAACACCAAACTCAGAAAATCATTTCTTCGTGGACCTTGCTTTGTGCACAGGGGCATCTTTGTATTGGAACAGGAGAGAGTCTTCCCTAAACTGTTGTCAAAAAATTGGAACTATGCTGCAGTCCAAAATATTACTGTGTGCTTTAGCATTGAGAGGTACATAAGTATTTTAGTACTAGTACTACTACTACTAGAGGTTTTTATGATAAGAAAACATATAATAACAGAAAACACACATCTGGATCTCTATCAAAATCATCAGTTTCTTGGCTTCGAGCCTACCTAACTAATGAGGAGAAATATCCTTATGGAAGGTATTACATAAACAGAGTTTGTGTCTTCTTGTGCTTTATCATTGAAAGTTAGATGAGATGATCAATACTATTCTCTGATAACTATGAAGCTACAGCGTGCAGAAGACTGGGAGAAGCTTGAGAGTGGCTCTGCCCAAAAGTTACTAAATCTGCTTTGTTTTTATATCACAGTGCCAGTGATTTCTTCAACACAGATTCACATTCACTTTTATTGTAAGGTGAACTAATTTGAATTTGGTGGTCAAAGGTCAACTTCACTGCAACAGCATAATGTTCTGCAAACATTTTTTCTGGCATTTATACACCATAAGACACCATAACTCAGAACAGAAGGCAAAATTGTGACCGCAATTCACATTTGGTTGGACTGACTGTTTGCAGAGGTATACAACCGTGAGGTGGTAATTCTAACAAACAAACATTAGAGGTGCTGGTAGATGGATATTGGTAACTTTGGACAGAGCCAGGTGAGCTGTTTCCCCGAGTTTCCGGTCTTTATGCTAAGTCAAGCTAGGCGGCTACTGACTAGAACTTATCGACAAGAAACCAAAAAAGCGTATTTCCCAAAATGCTGAACAATTCCTTTATCAACATGATTAAATGCATTAAAGAAAACGGACCCTGCAAGTGCATCACATGTGTATCCTCCTTTGAACCCTGCACTTCACAGCATCAGCTGCCACCAAGATCCAGGTTTGACATTCTACCCAGTCAACTCCCTCCTCCCTGCTGCCTCGTCACCAGCTGTGCCGCCTCTGGCTCAGGTAACAGCTGGATGAGCAGCAGGTCACATCTGCTGGTGACTTCATCAATCTCTACTTTCATCTCAGTCTGTCATCCAGCCCTGATCACTCTGTCCTCCCCTACACCTGCTCCGATACAGGCCATCCTGTTCTCCATTCATTTCCCCAAACTCTGTCACATCTCACAGCTCTGCTCTCCCTCTGTTCTTCCAGCCACACATTTCTGAGCTTTCCTCTTCTTAGCCTCGGTCATTATTCTCCTATTATCTCTTTAATTAGTTGCTGATTGGATCTGTTTTTTTAATAACAACATAATTGGCTCTGGAAGACCACTGGGGAGAGACCAGGCACTGCAGGAGGCACAATGAGGTGAGCGCAGTGTTGAACAAATGTACAAGACAGACAGACAGACAGGTGGAGACAGATCACAAAGTTAAAAAGTGAGAGTGAGCCAGGAACCCGGGGGTGGGGGGGGTGGGGGAGCAGAAGATGAAACCACTTGAAGCTTTAAGACCATGTGTTAGTGAGTCATGGTGCGTCTCTCAGCTCTCATAAGACATCAGGCAAATTTTATTGGTGTGGGAGAAAAACCAATATCAGACGCTGCTGGGAAGCTTGCACACATGCAAAAACAAACAGACATACACACTTATAGGATCACTTAAACCAATTTTTAGAACTTCTCCTTATGAACTTGACATGCCTGTGGACACCATGACATTTGTTGGTACTCTCTGCATCTTGTACAAATCCCCTGTTAACCAGCTAAATCCCAGAGCTGGTGATTCAGTCAGCAGCAGCAAGAAAAACTGCAGTTTCCCTGCTTTGTCATCTAATTTTAGTTTTAGTCGAACTTGTATCTGGTGGAGAGAATGATAAGAAGCTTGAGGCCACATCAACGCTGTCTTGCTTTTTCTCACTTCATTCTTGCATCATCAGGTGAAGGATTTTGGGGGCATGAAATGAGTCTCGTCACACAATGTAACAAGAGCACTGACAAATGCTTCTGTGCGTCTCACAGTGTGACAAATGCATAAAGATGAGGCTTAAAGTTGAAGTTTTTTTAACCTTTGTTTTACTGCTTGAGGGTTGCTGTGTCACATCTGCCTCAGCAATTCCCTGACACCCCCTCCACTTCTCATTCTGTGTCTCCGTGACCTGTTGTCACTTCCCCTGTGGCTCTCTCCTTGTGTCTGAGTGGAAGCAGGTGTACCAGGGTCAGAGCAGAGCCACACCAGCTGCACCTCCTCACTGTAATCAAGCCCTGTGCAAATACCCAGCTCTGCCACTACCATCCCGCCACACCGCAGCCTCTTGCTTCAGTCAGTCTTATGCTTCGAGCCTTTCTCGCAAGTTGCTGTTTTGTTTGGCTCGTTACCCGTGGCTCGTGTCCTGACCTCTGTCTTTCCTCACTGGCTCCTGACTCCAGCCCCTGGCTCCTCATCTTGTCTCCCTTCATCGCTCTCCTGCTCTTCCTCCTCCCTGCTCTGCGGCTCAAGCCTCCTCACCAGCCAACTCCCAAACCTGCTCCACTGTCATCACCATCACCCTCTTCAATAAGTTATCTTTGCACCTACAACGTGTCTGCTACTAATCTGCTTTCTGAACTAATGACCCCATGTGCAGACACAGTTTATAAATGTACCTTATTTATCATAATCATTAATAGTTTACCACAAACTTTAAGGTACAGCTGATTACGATTCAGAATATAGGTTTGATGTTAGTGCAAGCTTAAGAAGAGTGTAAACAAACCCAAAGTGTAAAATAACTTTGATTTAAATATTGTCTAGTATTTATCCTAGTATGAAAAAATATCCCAATCAGTGTGAGAGAAACAGCAGGTTGCAGTCTCGTGTACAGTTTAGTCAGTGACCACATAAGACTAAAGCCTTGGCTGAGCATCACATGCATGCACACACTTGAAGCTGTGAAGTCAACATACAACATAGGGTACAGATTTTTTCTCACACTGAAAGTGTTGAGGTAAACAACCCATGTCAGATGTCATAACTTCTGCTGAACAACATAGCAGAAGGCAAAAACTTTATCACAGCCACCATCTGTAGCACTTCATGTCAGTACAGATACAGGTTACAGCAGAAAACTTGCAATATTATGAAAACTTTAGAAAATGCAGCCTTATCCTAACCAAAATCAGAGATTGCCACATGTTTTACTGTGACAAAATGAAAAAACAACGTACATGTCATATGAATTTTACACATAACCCAATCTGCACACAAATACACACACAAATACTTGAATGTAAAAAAAAAAAAAGACTTCCAGTAAAATATACATTATCAGAAGCACTTTAGAAAAGAGGTAAAGGCAGGCACAGGCAGGTATAGATGGGCATAAATAAAGTTACACAGGCAGTTACATCCACTCAAAAACACACAGATCAGTACTAGGCATCGTGTAGTACATGAAACTTTAACACATTTAAGTAACCAAAGCCACATATGTGGTCCCACAAATGCCACTAACAGATAATAAAATCAATATCCACACTCAATATGTATGAAGTGAAGTGAAGGACAAAGGGCCTCAGCTGTCTCTCCACCGTCTGCTATCCCTCCAGATCACCAGTGTAAGCTTAATTAACGCATCCAGTCAGGGTTAGAGCGTTATTATCCCTTTACTCCCTCTGCTCCCTTAATCTGCTCCCCTCACTACCTACATCGACCACTGACAAACATTATTACCCGCTCCTCCTCTCTGGTCTTGCTGTCTATCTTCTCCACATCACTCTCTTCTCCTAACATGGTCTCAAACTGTTCGTTGTTGATCTCTGTGTCTCTAGATTTCACATTTCAAACTCCACTTTCTTCACTTTTCTCACTTGAGACAGTTGTAAAGGCCTAAAATTCCAGACAGATGAAGAGACGCTCCGATATCTATGATGGATACAGACAAGTCTGTCAGAGGCTAGAAGCAGCAGAGGAACAGAAATGAGAGGAGACAAATGTGATAGAAATGACTGCAGGCTACAGTGTTCCCTCAGAGCTAAAACATCCTATAATTATGGTGTTTTAGGTGTAATTTTCAAGTTCTACCCTGTATTACTGATTGTCAAACCTCAAATCCAGGAGATACAGTCATGAGTATATACTGAACTTATGCTAGACTATGGGATGCAGGGGTAGCTATGAACCATTTGTCCCTCACTCAAATTGAAATCCTTTTTTGCATAAAATCAGGCATGAGCAATGAAGATCTGCAGAGTGTCCAGCTGGTTAATACTCAGTTGACATGGTTTTACTGGACTTTCACCACTCACATGCAGTGCACCAGTGAAAATGAAGATGTGCAATATTGATTCAACAACACGTTTCTCACAGTGTGATCACAGGGGTCCCAGACGCACCTATAACAAGTGAAAACTGTACTGACTTATATTGGGCTGCCATCCCCTTTGAGGTGGTCACCTTGTGCAGCAATACACTGCTCCAAGCACTCCTGCCATGCTTCAATCTGTAAGAGCGTCAAGCACCATCTGTGACTCACACTGGATCTCCTCTGCTGTGTCAAAGTGGTGACCATCCAGCTTCAGTAACATTTTGGGGAGGAGGTAGAAGTTGCAGGGAGCTGAATCTAGTGAGTCAGGGCAGCCTCAATACTTATTCTTGGTGTTAACCATTTACCACAACAACAAGACACATTTTGGTTTAGTGGTGCGACTCTGCCCCCATGGAGCTCAAAAACATATCTGCACAAGTGTGACACAGACGTGTCTCTAAACCCATAAACACCAAGCAGAGTGTGAGATACACAGCAGTTAAATTTACATGAAGTCATGCTGAATGAAGAAATCTAAATGCTAATGCAGGAGGACGTGGAGGGAGCTGAACTGCTGAGAAGCAGGCTGTAGTTTTAGCTGCATGAAAGCTGCCCTGAGCAGAATGAATGACCACCACGTCTATTTATGTGCTGCCCAGTTGCTTGAATTACTGGCTGTGGTCATGTACATTATAATTGACAGTGTATGGAACTCGTGAATTTAAAATGACTTCTGAGCCTGCATGAAACAGTGTGGCTCCATTTAGCAGTGTAAGAAGTCTTTGTTATACACAGTATTTCCATCATGTACCCATTGGTCAGTTAAAATATGTGATGACTGCTTCTTGTTGTTGTCCGTCTGTATCTTACACATATCGTCATGATTGTTAGGACTGTTCCCCTTGATATATTAAATATCTATACAGGGTTTCTGATCAATGCACCTGCACCTCAGTCACAGATGATTTAGACACTTTGATGATGCGTTTGTAGTCTCATGTTGCTTTGAAAACTCACATATCAAAGTGCTGATTGTCAGACCTCTTTTAATAACTCACAAGTGCTGCTAAATGGCATTCAACCTCGCCCGACCCATCTTTGTAGCAGTATTTGCAATTGTGATTTAAATACTTCAAAGTTAAAGCCTCCATGTATATAAATTGATATACGCAGGTGCTTTACAAACTGAGGGGACTGTCTCATGAAATGTAAGTAACATGGCAGTGGCAGAGGATAAAAGACACGATAAGTGGTGATAAATATGGATTATACTGTATAGAGGATGTAAAGTCTGTAAGCTGAATTATCCAGCTTTTTACCTCAAAACCACTCGCTGTGGGAGATGTATGTAGCAGTCCCATTAAAAAGGCATTACAGAGGCCACTTTACTCACAGAGAAAGATGTCACAGAGTAAAGTCAGCCTGGCTCCATATGACTGATGATTCACAGCAGGTCTCCATCTCTCTAGGGAGGAGATGTCAATTGCCGCTACACTGAAATGGCCCCTCCTGCCCCCTCCCCGCCTCCCTCTGAGAGCCAAGCCAATGTTCAGTTTGTGTTCCCAGCACATGTACACAGGGTACAAAAAACACTCCCAAATGCATCCACAGATGCAGCTTCACACAGGCTCAGTGCATATAGAGTATCTGTCATGGACAAGAACAGAGACTGCAGGGAAATCACTGATGTTGTTATTCAGAGCTGGAGCAGGAGAGCATCATTGTGTCGTTGAATCAATAAAGTCCTTTTTGAAATGAAATAAAATACATAATGATCCGTGCCACACCAGCAACAACATCAATAGCTATAAATCATATCAATGCTCTCCAGGGAAGAGAAATGGCGTGAGATTGATTACAGAGCTCTGAAAAACTAACACAATTAGATTCAGTACCAGGAGAGGAATGATACCCAGGCAGATTGTAGTGTAGCAAATGACATGGACTATAATTCAAGATGGCGAGTTATTAGCCTACTATGAACCTGTTAATGTGTGAATACGTAATAATAGTGACTGACAGAGAATGAGAGCGAAAGAAGCCAAGATAAACAAACCTGCTCAAAGAATTCATCCATAAAGCCTTTCTCCATCCCCACAGCGACTTCATCCTCCTCCTCTGTCGTCTCCTTCCCCTGGATAAACACACATAAAATTAGGAATTACATGAAACAGCTAAAACATAGAAACAATGAACATTTTCACTGAGATAATTCAAGGCATATATCTGCACTACAATAACACTGGTCATGACTGAAACAAACCATTAAGGTTGTGTTTTTGCATGGTTCAAGGTTACATGGAACAGTATCAACACTCTCTGCACCTCTCCACCCATCAACTGATTAGAAACAAGGAGCGCCTAACGACACTTGTAATTAAAACCACAGGTCGAGTGATTAGCAAGTTATTACTGAATTAGGACCTAGAGGCACAGAAAACCTTGACTTTTACACTCACACAGTACACATACACAGACATACACAGACATGAACCAGCATGTACAGAGACATAGAGACATTTCAGATTGAAGGTGATGGTTTGGGGAAATATGTTTATTAGATGAGAGGATTGACACCGCCCTCACGTCTGTACAATAACTATGCTACAGCTAACAGCTGCTTAGCTTAGCTTAGCTTAGCTTAGCACAAAGACTGGAAATGGGGAAACCACTAGCCAAGCTCTGTTCAAAGGTAACAAAAATCTGCATATCAGCATCTCTAGAGCTCACTTGTTCCTGTAAAAAAGGACCCCAGAGGTCGTTTGTGCTAGCAGGTTATTATGACCCATAGTTACGTTTTATTGTTAGGTGACCTTTAGTTTTGATGGGAGCAACGGAGGAAGTCAAATGACAGAGTATCAAGAGCAACAAAATCCATGTTAGGAGAGGAGGCAGCTAAGGACTTTCAACATTGTTTCTTTTATCTACGACTGTTCCATATCCTTAACCATGTGTTTATTATTGTAACCATGACAACAAGGGCCCCTTAACCTTAAGAAAGTACTTAATTTAACCCAAACCACAATCTCTTTCTAAACCTAACCAAGTTGTTTTTGTGCCTAAACCTAACCAAACCGCGACTGTCCCCCCATTCTTAACCACATGTGTATTAATTTTACCATGACAACAGCTACAAAAGGTTTGCTCTCTGCTGTTTTCTGCTGCTACAGAATGACATGTTCACATCAGTAGACTTTCCTTCCTAAATCAAACTAAAATGATTTACTGTGGTCATGAAAATGACTAATTAAGCCTTAAAAGCCTGTTTGATGAGAAGGGAAACCTGCCAACATCCAAAAATAATACTTAATATTTCAACTGGAGCTTAAAACGTGTCAAACTTTCCAGCATCTAACCAGTGATTCATTCTACGATACATGCCCATTTCTAATCACATATCAGCCATTAAACTGCATTAGCAGGGGATCTCATGAGGCTTCATCTCATTCATCTTGCCACTGTCAAACTAATTCAATTCCCCATTAGCAACCCATGAGCTCCATTTGCTTATCAGCACTGGGTAGTTTTCATCTTCTTCTGGCTCAAATAACTCCTTATAACTTCCCAACGGCAGGGAAAGAGTCATATGACAGAGACTTTCCCTGCTATGTGTAGTGATATTGTGACTTTACATATTGTATTTCTTCCTCTCAACAATAAGCGGTTCAAATCTTCAACCACCCCCAACCTTCCCAACTCTACATTTTCTTTCAAAAGTCCTCATTTGACCCAAAGGCAAAGAACCCTGAAGTTTAGTTTGTTTAAAACAGCACCGTATGGTGTGATATTGATGTTGCTGGCACAGGTCAAAATCACAGGTCAAATGATGCTCTGAGGCTCAGACAGACTTTTTGACTACTTCCACTTCCACTTGTAAAACTAAGAAAACAATTTCCTGCACGCTCCCATAATTTAAATCAACTCTTCTAGCCATTAAGTCCAATTAATATTTAAAAACCACCAAGAGATGTATCAAGATTTGTGTGCGGGCAGTCGGCCAGATTCGTCCAGAGAGAGACACTAATGTGGATGTACTATTGGCAGGAAGTGAAAGAAACTTTTCCATCATATGAGCTGGGTGAGCAATTGCCATTGGCTGCTGCTGATTCCTCTTCAGCTGTTCAATACATCCATGATGGTGTTTAAACCAAAAACAGTTATGGATACCAGCTAAAGCAATGCATGTTCATGTTTTCTCAGACACAGTCACTCTGTGGAGCGTTAGCACGTGATGCGCTGAAACAGAGGGAGGAGGCCGGGGGGAGATGTAGGGAAATGGGGAGACGAACAGTGGGAGAGGAACCAGTTCTTGAGAAAAATGTCTGAGAGGACAGACTTCAGCGAGAGATGGCGAGACAATTGGCACAAATCTAAGTGAGAGGAATGCAGAGCCACTGTGATCACGCTGATAATATCTGAACCCACTCAAACTATAATTAATCCAACAAAAACTTGATTGTTTTATGCTCCCAATAATGGTTTATTGTAATTATTACTAAAATTCATCACACAAAAAAAATCTCTGCAAAATAATTAAATGTTAATGATATGATATGTGATGAATGTCATTTTCTTGGTGTGTGTCTCATTCTGGAACAAAACTGGCATAAATAATTATATATTATAAGTTTGGTGTTGGTGTGGCAATGAGGTGCATTTGAGGAACTGCAGACTCTTAGAGGCAGAGAGAAAAGAGGCGGCAGCAGCAGGAGGCAGTGGAGGAGGATGAGGAGGAGGACAAGCAGGGAATCAGAATAAGCCACAAGAGCACCCGTAGTGTGCTCAGCCTCCACAGAGAGATGCTGTACCTCCTGCAGAGAGAGGAGGGCTTTGGTCTGGTTTTACTTTGAGTGGTCAGGAGGGGAGAGTGGTGCACCCAAACCTCCAACTCCCACTCAGATCTGAAGCTCCAGCTGAGCCACAAAGAGGCTGGGAGAGGCCTTCAGTGCCTCACGCTCAACTCAGCCTACGGTGTTGGACTTAACTGTCCGCACACAGCAGATGCTCTGAGCCACACACGCAAACGCACATGCACACTGCAGCTGACACACCGATAATATATAACAGACGGGTAATCACACAGAGAAATCGAGGCCTTTACAAGCTGGTCCCCCTTCAATGCACTTCGCCTCTGGGGCTCACACTCGGGTGAAACACCCCGGCAGGAGTAGTGGCCTGATTATGCTGTTTATTAGATTAGAGAGTTGTTCTAGGCACCATGCCAGCAGGGAGTCGCTCCATAAAGACAAAAGGCAGTGCCCGCACATCCAGTGTAAACAGGAGGAAATGTAGTCCAAGAGTGAGGGAGCAAGAGATTAACCTGACATCTAGCAAGCGGGCTGATGTCAGCACGGCAAGAGGAGGAGGAGAACCAGAGCAACACAACTGTTACTGAAAGCTGTGAAAGCGCTAATAGCATGTGCAATAAGAGGACACACAGGGCGTGTGCGTTGTTGTTCGGTATAAGTAATCAGGTTAAATGGAGGGAGTAAAGTATGCTTGCAAGTCTTATGCATTCAGACCCTTTTCACGCTTTTCTCTGAGAATGCAGGAGAGAAGAGCAGTGAGAGACAGTTCAAGTAGAGATGGAAACCCATGTGGGCAGTACTTTATTGTCCTTTTGTGTTTCCATATTAAAGCAGACCTGTCTCCCGCATCTTTGTATTACAGCCAATTCAAGCAGCTTCCTGCCGTCCCATTAGAAATGACTCATAAAAATCTGTGTCAGCTGCACTGAGAGCATAACCAGATTTATTATCATAATATAGCTAGGTAACATTCATTATGGATATGCGCTCACTCTTATACGCGCACACACACACACATAGTTGAACATGGGATTATTTATTTATGTTTCCTACAGTAGAAAAATACAAAGATATGAACAATAAAAACTTACATCTGGTAAGGCCTTGCTGTTTTCATGGTATACAGTATAAAATCTGCTTATAGTTCAGGCAGAGGAGACAAGAAGAGGAGAGTGAGCAACTGATGTTTCAGGGCTCAGGTCAGAGGCTCAGTACACACACACACACACACACACACACACACACACACACACACACACACAGTTTTGTTTTTCTACTGTATAGTAACACAGACTCTCACGGACATAATGCACTCACGCGCCCTTGCTTTATTCAGTATTTATGTTTCCAGTAATTACTGTTGTCCAGTTTCCGACTTGTAAATGGTGTTCATGTCAACATCAAAGTCATGAAAAGGACTCAGAAACTCTCATGTTTCTGAAAGCTCTGATATATCCAACTTAATAATATGTATGTAGGGTGGGTTGTACGTAGAGCTACTGTATATTGTCAGCGCACACTGTCTTTGTACATTGAATTAAGTGGACCTTCCCATCTCTCTCATCCATCCTATATAACATGACAGTGGCATTAGCATTAACCTAATTCTAACCTTAAAGGGTCAATCCACCAAAATTACAAAACACAGAGTTTCTTCAGAGGTATCTCATCACCCAGGTAAAATCTGCATGTGTTTCTAAGATTTCTGCTGCCACCCAAATACTATGGAGGAAAATTAGATTTCATCTCACTGTTTAACACTCAAACTAGTCCTCACAAAGACAGACACACATGGACACAACCCCACTTGTAAAAATAACCATGGCCATGCCTTTCCCTGCTCCCATGCTAGACCCCTCAGGACATTCACCACCTACACACCAAGAGATCTTTAGTGTGTATGCATGTGGGAAACAGCTGGCAGTAAAATCGCACAGGGAAATTAACTTTCACTCAAATTCTAAGTATGAAGACTCCAGTCTTTTTATGAATGCAGGGGTTGAACTGAATATGTACATTAAGTCACCACAGCAATAAATGCAAGAGCCAAGAGCATAAATTACAATATTTCTGTAACTGTAAAACAATTATGTAACTTTAGAACCAGGGGGGATTTAATTTTCAGTCATACATTGATTATCAGAAAAAAAAAAAAAATGAGAAAAGCGACACAACAAAACCACAAATCTCAAACCAGCCTGACTGACTGATTGCCCTGCTGGTTGGCTGACTGAATCGCTGTCAGAGTGAATGACCGGCTGATGGCAGAGGAGGATGCAGTGTAGGGCTATCGAGACAGGATAATTACACAACCAGGGAGCAGTGTGACTAGAGGACACAGGAAGCGATAGATTGAGCCAAAAGACAAACAGCCAAATGAAAAACACACTCAGTTCCTTTCACATTACAGTTCTGTTTCCTCACTGACAGAAACACCAGGAGCAGTCTTCGAAGAAAATCAACAAGTCTCCATCTTTCAGGGCATTGGAAAAAAATCATGTGGTAGATTTCCCATTTGCACTTGCTGATCAATGCATCCCTGTTGCTCATAAAGAAACACAGATCAATACTTTTTGTTTTAATCTAAGATATGTACTGTATGTGCTGACAAGCTTTACTGTTGTCTGGACACATTTATGGCCTAGAGTAGAGCACAGCTAATTGTGGCAGCAATCACAGAGAAGAAAATCCATTCTCCTGTTTCCCCAAGAAGACATTTGAGTTTTAATAAACTACAAGTTCAGGTCTACTCACTCTACCCTCTGTTCAGCAAACTAACACAATTCACAGCAGAAAAGCTGAAATGGACAAACATGTCATTTACTCACAGAGATCCTGAAATCTGAAAATAAATTCCCACAAATTTCGTAAACATTTCCCAAGACCTCTTCAAAAGCATGTCAAGAAATTCTTCCATGCTAACGGCTAGTGTCCTTTTATTGTGAATCTCCACATGATAGAGTTCATGGCTATTAGCTACGCCAGCACATCTGTTGTAACTATGATTCTTTCCTTGTTATTTGACCTGCTATAATGTTTCTTTTAATATTGGATTTTCTATTTTGTTCATATAAACACCCATCTAGTTTCTCAAGCGCAGATGCTTTGCATACCAGTAGCATAACAAATCTGACCAAGGTTAACAAGATGGTTTTATCAGCCCTGCCCGCGGAGAGCAGGGTTCAGCAGATACACGAAGGAGAATAATGTGGGTGGGAGAAGAGATGAAGCGCTGCCACCACAGCGGCACCGGAGTCAGAGTGCTTGCATGTGCAACAATTTCCTTTTCCTAACAATCCTCCTCAATGTCCTCGCCCTTAATCATCTTCCTTTTCTTCTCATTCTCCCTGTCTGTCATCCTCTCTCTCTCTCTCGTTCTCCTTCCTCCAGACTTCAGCTGGCCCACACAACATGGACTCAGTTACCTTTGTCTCACTCTCCCTAGTCACGCCTTCACTTTGTGTTTGTCTTTTCTTCTTTACCATCTCACTATCCTTCCTAAAGACCACGTCAGCATTCACTTATCCAACCAAACTTACACTTTAGATGTTTTTATAATGTGTTTATATCACCCTGTCATGAGCTATACGTGTGTTTTTATATCATTAAAATGACAAATATCTTAAACTTGATAGATCCTCCTCATGCAGTCTCTTCCTCCTCAGTTCATCTTATCCCAGATTTTATCCCTCTTTTGCTCTTCCTCCCATTTCTCCTCTCTCAGCCTTTCATCGCTCTCCGCCCTCTGCCTCTCTCACATCTTTCTGACCTTTCACAGTGCAATCATCAAAGTGATGCCATTTAAACACGACTAAATACAAATTTACAAACTGCCAGACTATTTAAAAGGTTAAATAATGACTTACATTGCGATAATGACACATCTTTCCACAAATCAATGAGAATCAATTTCAGACCAGAATCCAAATGCCTGCAGCTGATAATTCTCATAGAGGTAACTCTTTCTGCTGCAGGGACTCAGCTGAGATGACTGACCTTTAGACTAAATAGTGGATGCTTATTTTCTTTTTGGCTTGTTAGCACATAATTGGCCAATGGATATGATTATATAAATTACATGCTCTTGTGGATGTTCATATACAAACTCATCTGCCCTGGGCATGTGTGTAGGCAGCAGCGGGTGGTCGGCCAGTGTTCAGCCTTGCAGGAGTGGGTGAGAAAATGTCATAAAGCTTCAATTGAACTTTAATGACAGATCACAGGCGGGGAAGAGATGTGCTGTCACCGCTTATGCCATGGCTTTTCCCACCCCCAGTCTCCTCTCCTCTTTCCCCTGTGGAATATATTCAGAGCTCCTCACTCTGTAACTCGCTGACCATGAAGGATTATGACAGCACCAATGCGCCACTAACACAATTACATTGTAGATATGGGAGGAAAGTAACAGAGAGCGAGAGGGATGTCAAGGAATGGCAGGATGTGTAGAAAAAGAATCATGGCAGGAGAGATGACAGAGCTGTAAAGCCAAGAAAAATATCAGAAAACAGAGACGGGTAGAGGCAGATGTAATTTTCTAGAGATCTGTTGGGTATTTTCTCTTCCTAAAGCCCAAGGTGGTGTCTTCAGATGGCTTGTTTTGTCTGACCAACAGTCAAGAGCTCAAATATGTTCAGTTTTCCTCTCATTTCAGAAACTGAAACTGGGGAATGTTTCACATTTTTGCTTGAAAAATGAAAAGAATTTGTCAATTACCAAAGTTGCTATTGATTAATTGTCACCTAATCACCTTTTTGTTTCAGCATATTAGTAATGGCTGATACTGCAAAATCTTTTTCAGAGAAAAGAACTGTTAACAGGAGACCGTCCTCCAAAGAAAAACAATGGCAATATGTCATTCTGGAGGGCAAACTGTGGCAGCAAATAATACATTTTGTTGTTTACTTTGGAGGACTTGTTGGTTAAAAGTGTCTGTTTGGCCTCGAGCTGGCTGGATTTAGCATATTATTATTCTGCAAGATTATCACCAAACAAAGAAAGACAGAGCTACTTAGGGCCTAATGAGGTCAATGGCAGTTCATTTGGTCATAAATTATGTTTAAAGGCCTAAATCTCCAAGAGGAATCTGTGATAAAAGGTGTTATCTGTACTGCTAAAGAATCCCTCTGCTGCCATCAATTATGAGAAGATGTGAAAGGGGAGGTCAGCACATTACAAATTCAATTTTAGCAACAGTAACAAAGATGACCTGAAGCCAATTCTCCCACAACAGATGGGGAAGGTTTGATTACAGAATCGTCTTTATTTATTATTAGGTTCTCCATTAGCTTCGGGAGCTGTTACTCTTTATGAGGAGCAATCAAGCAATGAGATTTTAACCACGCAGACTCCACAAAACCAACATTACAAAAGGATGGCACTGCTATCACAACACTTTGATTTCTTGCAGGTACAAATCCTCTCACACAAATCTATCTGGAATGAACAGGACATGTTTAGCTGGTATAGATGAGGATGGTATACTGCATACCGGTTCAATGGACCATCCATTCACACATTTCAAAAATAACTATTAGCAACCAACAGATATTGGATATCACTGCAACTGTCACCTCATTTGCAAAGACAGACAAGTCCCTGGTGAAATGCCAGATCGGTCACACTCATTTCATGGCTCATTAATGCAATTATGCAGCCTCTATGTGCTGATGAATAATGTGTTTCTGAGTGTGCCTTTCTCATGGTTAATAGTGACAATACAGGATGATGACAATGCATCTTACTGCTACTTTATTTCCCCACCCCACACCACCCTGACTTTAAGGGTAAAAGCTCGTCTGTGGGTCAGAACTAGAGAGCAGCCAGTTTGTCCACCACTGATCTGAGGCTTTGAATGAGGACAAATAAAACCCCTGACCCTGTAGGATCTGTGTTCAGTGCTGTTGTTTGTGTCACTGAGGAAGTGTCAACAGATGAGATCAGAATAGACAAGGTCAAGAGCAGGAGAAAAAGAGGTAAAGACATGGAATAAAGTGGAATACCAGGGAGGTGAGTATGAGCAGATTAAAAAAAAGAGGGCGGATAATGAGAAGAAAAAAAGGAGAAACAAGAGTCAAAGACGCACACATAGCCTCTGAGTCGGTGCTCCACATCCATCCTATTAGTTAATGTGTCACTCTATCGCCAAGCAAGCAGTGACAGTGAGTGGCCCTGCCATACATACACACACACACAAACACACACACACACACAACACTGCCTGAACCAATACTAACACTGACTAACAAAGCTGCACAGAGAAGACAGGAGGGAAAAAGGAGAGGAAAAATGTAAGTGGAGGACAGAAAGCCATCTGATAAATCACTGATAGGAAAAGAGCAAAGAGCAATAATGGAGGATCTCACCATTACAGACGGGTGAAAGAAAAGAGAGGGTTATTATTAAAGAGACAGAGATGGGGAAAAGAAGCAGATATGGTCAATCAAACCATGAGACAGAAAGAAAAAGGATGGAGCTGATAAAACACCAAAGAAAAAATGAGGAGATATGAAGGTGAAATTACTTGTTACTGGTGCAGCGTTCGTAACACTGGTTCTAAATAAATAACTCACTGCCACAGAATGATAAACAATCACGTCATGATTGATATGAGTCCCTGTGGCGTGTGAAATCTGTAATAATCTCATCAGTATGTTTCCCCCTTAGGTTTCAGAGCTTGACAAACGCATCATATCTGTGCCATCTGTCACCAAATCACTGCTGGGCCGACTGGGAGTGATGGGACGAGGTGAGGGGAGGGGAGAGGGCATGCGACCATTTTAGTTATTGAGACTGGCAGCTTTAGGTGGCAGGCTAACGAGCTATTGGATGAACAGAGTCGTGGGCAGGTGTTGAGCTCATAAAGTAGCTTTATGTGCATATGGGCGATGCTGGAGCAGAACCTGCGCCCTCACACAAATATGAGCAAAACTCAATTTCCTGCCAAAATGACACATAAGCACATGGGTGAGTAAACTTGCAGTATGACTCTACAAAAACACACGAAAAGACACCACAGCGACAAAATCTGTAAAGCTCAGTACCCCACTTTTTGTTGCTCTCGTGCTCGGTTTGCATGTGAAAATTAATGCTTGTGAAATATCTTTGTAATATGTTATTTGTGGTAAAATTATTTCGCCCATTTAAGCAGCTGGCAAAGTGAAGCACAAAACAAATATTTTCTCACTGGAGGAAAAAAATGTCCCAAAGTCCAAAAAAGCTAATGACAACATTTGAGTGAGAGTACAAGTGTTCCAACATGAAATGCTAAAAACTATTAATAATTCCATACTTGATCAGGTATTGGTCAGATGTCATGATCCATAATAACTGATCACTTAATAACTTATCAAAATGGTCCCAGCAACAGATTTCACATTTAGGTTTGAGGTATCAGAGTCATGTCCATGGAAGGTTTGACTTGTCTAAGTCTAAACCCAAACCACATTGTCTGCCTGTCATAATTTTTTCTAGATGCAACTTATTGAGAGTTGGAAAGTCATTGTAGTAGGTGAACTCTGTGATTAGCCACTCAGTAGAATCCCCTTTTTTTCCAGGTCAGCTGTCATTATTTGCAACTCAACTGTGAACAACAGTGAGCTGGGAGATACTATACAGGGCTTAACCAGAAGAAATCAATCCTTCAAGGATTGGTTTTCTAACCACTCTGAATGTGTCAAATAGATACATTAGACAGCAGGCATTTGGTTGTAACATGATTCAACACTTTTTAAACTCCATCAATCCATCTATTTCAGTCCACTTATGTACTGCAGGTCTGGGCTGTGGTGGTAGCAGGATAACAAAGATAGCTCAGTCATCCTTATCCCCAGCCACATCCTCCAGCTCCTGCTGTGAGATCCCAGCACATTCCCATCGCATTCTTCAGGCCGAGGCAAACTGGGCTACGTGAATGAGAGACAGCAGAGTGAGCCACCAAGCACTCAACTGCACGGCATCCTCCCAGGTCTCCTTCCCACTGCCTATCCGGTCTTTGAAGAGCTTTTAACTTGGCCCCTCAAAAGGAACCACTTTGCCTTGGGAGATGCTGCCAAGAGCTGTTTCCCTGGCAACAAAGTTCTCAGGGTCACAGGTCACCACAATCCATAAGAAGACAACTCCTGAAGAGTTTTCATTTTATGACAGTATTTTCAGAACAGACATCAGCTTTTTTCCATCTTGGAAACCAGTGAGCAAAGACCAATGGCAGCCCAGCAAGATCAGCGAGCTGTGGGTTTGTGCAATCAGCTGTAGCAACCAACTGAACTTTCATCACCAACTCTCAGCAGTGCCATTTGAAAAAGGTTCAACATTTCTCCAAAGTGAAACTGGAACTCGTAGAGCTGAAACAGTTAAGTAAATGAAATATCTTTGGATTTGTAGCATTGGTCGGACAAGACATGATGTTTAAACATGTGATCTTCTGTCCTGGGAACTTGCTATGAGCGTTTCTCACTATACAGTTGATTGAAATAAACTGACAAATTAAGGAGTATTGATAGTAATAATTAGTTGCAGCCATAGTCCATTGCACACTAGTTCTGAGCTGTTATACAATCATACATTCATCCTGCCCTGTGCTGTTATAAAATGCTGTCCAGACCCACTGAGACATCTCCATGAGATTCAAGAAGCTGCATTAACTTGAGGCTGTAAATGGAAAACAATATTAATCTAGTGCTGATGGGAAATAACCGTCTGTGACTTGCAATTTACTTCAATTTTATTTGGTCTGGATTGCCTGAAATTGGTCTGTCTGGAGCCGCTCCAGCTGCCATTTCTCAGACATGAAAGATACAATCAAAAATAATAAAATAAAATAGAATCGGCAGGTGACATATAATTTCTGTCGACTGCGAATGCTTCGGCTGAATATTGGCTGAGGTTTCTCACTGACGCCGGTGAGGAAGATTTAAACTATTTCTCTGTCTCTCTTGACAACTGCATCCTTCCAGCATTGTGAAGAGGCAGCATGGCAGGCAGAAGACACGCCTCTCCTTAACACACACACACACACACACACACACACACACACACACACACACAATTGGCAAGGCTGGGTTGTTTCCCTGGAGGCCAATTCATAGCTAGATCCTCACTGAAAACTGAGGAGCCGTAAATTGTTTCCCCTCTCTGTCCTCAGCTTAACTGCCAATTACCAAATTCTGACAATGGCCACTTTACCACCACCACCACCACCATCACACACACACATGCTCCAATCAGCCACAACATTAAAACAAGTAACCAATTTTAATGTTATGGCTGAATGATGCGTGTATATACAGTTCATACAGAATACGTATGTAGATATGATTGATGTACATACACTAGCCTAGATCAGCATTCCTATGGAGAATGATACTCAATGACTCCTGATCTGTGACAAGCCAAATACCTGACCAATTCAACAATAAACGGTCTTAAACAACAAACATACACCCCTTCTAAAGGGAGGTATGCTTCCTTGGCAGAGATTCTATATCTTTTCAATGATTACAGAATGTGGGATTGGAAATCTGCTTGATTTATGTCAGAATAAACTCCCCCCTCTCTCCATATGCACAGAGCTCTAAGAAACAGCAAAACATTGGTTAGAAATGGACAAAGCTTTGTGCTCGGTGTGGGTAGTTAAAGGGTTTTGTTTGGTAGGGTGTGGGGGGTGATAAGACCGCCTGTGGGGCGCAGGGGGTGGACATTTAAGGTGAAATGGGCGAGCTGGGACCAATTTCCCTGCTCCAACCACACACTGGTAGGTCAGGTCATATCGATCAAACCACACACACGCCACACACACACACACACACACAATTCATTCACCGATGACATATTTCCACAAAGGCTGCACAATTTGCAATCTAACCTTGTTCGGAGAGTTACAGAAGAGCTTACAGAAAATGCTTCATTTTAACACTGATTATTAATATAATTAAATATAAGTCTCTCTTTTAACTCCCTCTTGAGTCCCATAGACATCCTTTAATTACCTATAATTCGCTTAAAGAACATCAACTGGAGTATCAGAGTGATGACTCGTTGGGAGACTGAGCAGAAAATGACTTTAACTTTTGACAAAACATTTAAAATCGTGCATCTCAGCTGGGTTTTTCCCTCTGCTTCACACACACAGCGAAGCGTGGTGGCAGTAGGCGTCCGCCGCCAGTAATATAACACAAAAAAATCCAGCCTCCATCAGACCCCCGAGAGTCACAACTGTTGCTCAATCAGCGCACCAGGCTCTGTGGATCTGTTCTTCCTGAATCCGTGTTTATCATCATCTAAGAAAGCGTCTGTTCACAGAACAGGTGGGTGCTGGCTGTTTGAAAAGGAATCAAATAGTTACTTACATGTCTAAGTTCTTGCATGCGGTCCTTCATGGCTCCCTGTTTCGCCGGTAAATCACTCTTTATTCCTTCAGTTCCCGTTGTCTTCTGGATGTGTGTGGTGTGGTGTGGATGGAGCAGCGGGGCGGAGACCGACAGGATGATGTGAGACCAACCGAGGCGAGGAAGTGCGTCTGGCGGCGGCGAGAGGCGGTGTTTTTTTGTTTTTTGTTTTTTACCCTCCCCTCCTCTCTTTAGGTTTGGGTGCTGCTGGGATGGTGGGGCCACTTCACAGAGCTGGGTGACGCGCACAAAAGGTGAGGCGAGGCCTTCCGCCGTTAACCCATTACACACCCGCAACTTCCTCCTCAATCCGCACTAATTGACCTTTTCTCTTTTCTTTAAAAAACACGAGACTGCTTTTTCCAAGTTTCTTTTTGTTCCGTGAACGTGAGTCTGACAGACCAGAGGTTAAATTAACAGAGAAATGACCACCTCGGAGAGGTTGGCTGAGTGGTGAAAACTGTGGTGGATTTGGTTATTGATTGAGCAGGTTCACAGATAACGCCCAGGTGGTTTGTGTTGAGTCAAAGCGCACAGCGACCTCTGTCGGAAACAAGAGAAGTAGGCTGGTATGGAAGAAGCAGAAGACCCAAATTACCCAGAATTTGGGGGGGGGGGTTACCCTTTAAATTACAGATACACTCATTATATAGTTACTCTGAACAATTAGAATGACCATATTGTTAACCTACATGTCTTTCACATTATATTTAAGGTGGTAATGTGCTGTTCTACTCATCAATGGTCAACACAAACCATCAAAGTTGCAAGTTATATAATTAGTTCCACAGTGGTATAGATAGTTGCAGCAGTTCTACATACAGTCTCTCCCCTTTTTATAATCTTCATTAACTTTCAGTTTGTTTGACATTTTTACATATACACAGAAGCTGTTCAGTTTCTTCTATAATCTGAATAGAAAAAAATGCAAAAAATACAGTAAAATTCTATTTTTTGGTTTAGTTTTAATTGAGATTGAAATATTGCAGATAAAACAAAAAGCTGATCAGAAATGGAGGATGACATTTCATAATTTATAAAAACAGTTTTAACTCTATGATGGTGTTGATGTTGGTAGCATGTGTCTGTTCATGTAGTATTTTCCGGCCGACATGAACATGAAGAGCGCAGTCTAGCCACCATATGAGAGAAACAATTTGCCAATCACTCGACCAAATATAAAAAAAGAACGACAGTAATGGCATTTCACTCCCTCTCATCCATTTGAACTAAAGAATTGAGAAATTAACTGAGCCCAAATGCTGCAGGTGGCTGCTGTGCGCAGGGCGGCACAGAAGAGACAGGCTGCTGCTGAAGGCACAGCTGTGTGAGTCACAGTTAGAAATGAGGTCTTCTCTGACGTCCGGTGTATTTTGTGTCGGCTCGAACCTCCCTGCAGGCCAACACACACACACACACACACACCAGAGAGAGGAGGCGTCAGCAAGCGTTACAAAACACAACTAATCAGGGGTGATTCAGTTAAAGCTAAACTTAAGCATATTGCGTTATTTAGACCATGAATATTTCAGCACATTTAATTGTCCTGTGAGAGTTTAAAATACAGTCATGTACGTACCGTCCCTGTCTTCTCCTCCTCTCCTTCTTCTCCAAGATCCAATCTCGTCCCTTCTTTGCTGATTTACCCTTCATGTTCTTAAACCGGCATCTTCACAAAAACAAAGAGTAGCTGATCACCTTATTTAAAATGCATCCCTGTCATTACAACAAATCACATCCAAAACTCTGCATCTGATGCAGAAACTATTACACATCCAGTCTTTGTGTGACTGTGAGAGGAGACTTGAACATCACAATGTGAGAGGGAGGAAAACCTGCCTGATGGGGGTTTAGATCAGGCAGGACGACGACCCTTTTTAGATTTCTCTTGGTCTTTTGGCTTCATCAAGACAGGTATGACTGAACCTGCACTTATCAACACCAAGACCTGCTCAATCTCCTAACAGGAAGCAATAAATTGGAGTATTTTCAAATTGTTGTTTTAATAAAATCAATAATGAAATTGGGCTTATCCTAAGCAGTTAGAGTAAATTAGAGCTGCAACAAATAATAATTTTCATTAAAATGTTTTTTAAAAACAGCGTAACAAACACATAACTCCATATAAACTCTGAAACAAAGTCCAACCATGTGAGCAGTTTAATAAACTATCACAATAATCTGATTACTCTAAGTAAACGCATCCAGTGTGTCTGTCTTTACCTTTGTCCTGAGTACTGGACCTGGTTTGAAACAGTTTTGTCTGAAGCTTCTGATCCCAGTCCCTCAAAACAAAACAAAGAGAGAGCACAGTTATCGTTATGTCTCTAAGACAAATACAAACACGCTAATGCTAACAATGCTAACTCCTTTTGTTTCTTACTTTGGGAAGGACTCCTGTTACTCCAGCAAACAGACACAAGAAGAACCTGGAAATAAACAAAATGTGTGTGTGCGTGAGGTAAATCAGGCAAAACCGCTTTAATGTGGGATAATTCATCACAAGGCTAATGTGACAAACAGTCGAGTCAATTTGGATGTCATCGTGTTCTAATTAGTGTTGTGTTACGAGTACACTGGTACTAATTTCACAGGCTATTAAGAAGGAATCAATTACAGATGGCTGCATCTCATCTCGTCAAAATAAAAGCCTCGCTTCAGATAGGTACTGACTTTTTTGCCTTGCTGCTGTTGGGGTAGTCCACCACCATCCCTCCACTGAAACCTGCCCTCATGGCCTGCGCCGTGATCAGCTCCAGCTTTAGAGAGGGAAGAAGACCAAGGGTGAGTATGGGAATGTGGAGATGGTGGTTGGTGGATGTAACATTTGGTGGAGATGGTGGTTGGTGGATGTAACATTTAAAATGTTACATCCACCATCTGCAGTGTTTCTTCACCTGCTCTGAGTTCTCTGGATAAAGCTGAAAAACTGCGCGTGAGCCTCTTGACTGAAAGACAAAGAGCAGGGAGAAGTAACCCAAGGTGTTTGTTGTAAAATATGGCATATGGATGTTAAGATCTATGTCAAAGAACGTCAACATGAGTGACAAAAGCTTACCAGAGAAGAGTAGAGAGTACTAAAGAAGGTATAGAGTCTCTTTGGAGGACTATGTGTCCTCTTGTCTGCATTGCAAAGCCACTGCAGGGCAGAAATACTGACACAGAGTGAAGCATAAAATAAAAATCAGTCATAAATTATTCAAAATGAATCCAGGGAAAATCTTTTTTTTTCTTTTTTGAATGCTTGTTTTTCACCTGATGCAACCGTCAAAGGTGCCGGGTCGGAAAGGCATCCCCTGACCCATGTCCCCCAATAGAAGGTCTCCATCTACTTCTCTGTCCAGAGCAACATCTGTCACAGGAGGACGTTTACATTTGATCAATGTTTCAGCAATTAATTAAGATTTTCCTTTTAAAAAATTACAACTAGACAAATGAATCAAACCCTTAAAATGCACATCATCACTTATGATTGGATTCTGTATAAGGAAACTGGAGATAACCATCAAACAAATTAAAAAAAAAAAAATGTATTTGATTATGTGGTTTTCTTCTTCTAAGTGGTCAACTTCCAAAGCAGCAGGAAACGTTTGGGATTACTTATTAGTTCTAGTTACAATAATTACAATATTATATTAATGAGAATTTGAGACATTATCATTAGTGATATCCGTATAACAACAGAGCAGGTAGAGGTTCTAATAGTTCAGTTTTTCTCAGTCAAACTATTTCAGAAAGTTTCATCATTTAGCTTAAATTTAAAGACCATTTAAACTACATCACATTATTAAGATCACCAAAATCCCAGACAATATTTAGTATAATATCATATTGATATCATATTGGTGTATCTCTGTCTTTCTGTTTAAATCTAACAGTGTCAGACTAACCTAACATTGCTGTGCTGATGTCGACTCCAACCCAGTAATGTCCCTCCTCTGACAGGTAGTCTCCACTGAGACCAGAGCCACACCTGAGGGACAGAGGACAGACAGTCACCTGAGTCCTTCACATCACAAATGCAAGGTCACTGTTCTGGATCTTACGAGGTGTTATGTTAAACTTGTGTCACACTGATGATTCTCAAACACCAGCTGTTTACTATTATCACTTCAACACAGCTTTCATAGTCACCATTTCAAACATTAGAAAAACCATCACTTCTCTGTGGTGTCATTACAGCAGACAACCTCAAACTCCATGTTTTTGTGATGTTGTGGTTTGTGAGATCTTACTTGTGTTCTGATGAACAGAAAATCAGATTAATAGTGCAGTCCATGTGAACAGAGTCAGTGTCACTCACCCCACATCTAACAGGAAGCATGGCTGTCCCTCTGGCAGGTTCAAAAGCTCCACAGCTCTCTCTGACATCTGGGTCTGGATCTCAATCATTCGAGAGCTGTGAAGCAAATCGTTACATGACCTCTTGCAATGTAAAGACAGTGAATTGGATTGACGCTGGATTTAGTAATGTGTCTTCAACTATCGCTCTGCAGCAGCTCTGCAGGATCAAACAGGAATAATGTAGCTTTTTACTGAAACACTGTATCCACAGACAACTCTCTCCTTCAGTTGGAAACAGAGTTAATGATGTGATATATTTGAATTAGTGACTTAATGACTGGACTCTGATTTCATCTTCCATCAAAATGACTTTTATCTGAGTGTGGGGCTTTCAGCAGTGAATCAAACAGTGTCTCATATTCCAGTATCATCATGATGATTACAGTGAACAGAGCAGACTTTACCCATGATGCTCCATTGATCTTATCTATGAATAGTGTGTGTCTTATTTCTCTCGGATTCATCAAATACACTTCAGCTGTACAATACAAAAACAACAAATGATTGTTGTCACTATCAATCACTCTGCAGACATTGTTCTCAATTAATCATTGTTCGTTGTTAGTTATGTAGTGTCGAAAACGTCAGAAAATAACATCTTCATGTCTCAGTTTTGTCTGAACAACAGTCCAAAAATCCAAAGTGATTCCACTTACGATGATATAAAACAGAAAAAACAGCAAATCCTCACATTTGAGAAGCTGGGACCAGTGAACATTTGGAGTAATGGCTTTAAAAATAGTTGCTAATTTAATTTCTGTTGACTGACTAATTTTTACACCTCTCTGTTTGTTGGTTTGGTTTTGTTCTTTCCTAAAGTAATTAACACACTATTCTGGAGATCACTTAAGTCTCACCTTGTCTTATCCTACAATAATACATCATGACTAAACCTTTAGTAAATGTATTGAAGTAAAATTCCCTCTGAAATGTAGTGGAATAGAATTTAAAAAGTATCTGAATGGACAAACTTGAGTAAAGTACAAGTGCCTTAAACTGTACTTAAGTACAGTTCTTGGGTAAATGTACTTAGTTACTTCCAACACTGGTGTGTAACTGTTTACTGTGACACTGATACACTCAGTTTGTTAGGTACACCTGGTTAACACCGATGTAGTCTGAGTCCTGCAGTAAATCCTCCTTCATGAAGGTTATAATGTTCCGTTTTTGTTTCATGTAAATGATCTGAGTTCTTCCACCGCTGACACACACAAACACACAGTAAACAATGTAACATCCAAGACTCACTTCTGGGAGTATTTCTTTGCCTCCTCTTCATTGTAGAACTGCGGAGATGAGAGCACATAATTAAACCTCTAATAAAACTGGTGCTAACTTTAAACAAACCATCCAGTTCGCTTCTTTAACGACAGTTAAAGGTCGTTAAACATCCAAAACACCCCAGCTGAAGCAAAACGTTAGCCTAGCAGCTACAAATACACAATAAACCGAGAGACTCACCACATCTGGAGGAGCTGTGTGCTCAGGCCGTCGGCAGCTGGATGACATGGTTCTCCCTGTGTGAGTGTCAGTGTCCTGAAAATGAAGAACTGATTTGTGATATCAGGTTATAAACAAGCTAAATGCTGCGGTAACAGACGACCATGATCCACACGTGAAGCTTCTCCTTCGTCGAGGTTAACAAGAGCCGCCCAGTGTAAATACATGAGTATATCGCCACCTACTGAGCCTCCAGTGAACTACATCTGTGGAGCACGTTTCACATCTCAAATTATTAAGTGCTTAAACTGGGGCTGCAAAATAAATCAGAAGATTTTATAATAAAAAGATAAAAATTATTTTTAGATGTGAAGAATAACAAAAGAAATTATTTAATAAAAGTTCAAGGGGATAAAAGCTTAGATGAAAAGGCAAATAAAAAGACAGGCATGCAAGTATGTTTTAAAGGGGGGTTTACTAGACTGCCGTCTTTTAAGCTTTTTTAAAACTTTTAAAATGTTCAAATACAGTTTCAGAAAGTGTAAACGCTGGAGTAATTCTGTATCTCTGCTTAGATGATGATGACCATTATTACACAATGTGACATATAACTCTAACTTAAGCCTAATTCTTTCAAACTATATGCCAGACCACTTAAAATGCATGACAGAGGAGAAGGAAGATATTCGAGAAAATAACACTTTATTCTTATTTTGACAGTCTGCTGTCTTGCCGATCTTAATTGTTTTTGCTTGTTTTTTAAGAACTTTAATTAGAACATTGTCTCATAACAAGAGTGTCACCAAAATAAATAAGTTAAAAAATATTAATTGTTCCGTTTGTTATCTAAGAAATTAAAATGTAACCTTTCTCCCGCAAAATCATTGGTCGGCTGTAAGTACTTCCTGTAAACATTGACTCTTACTGGTTCCTCGTTGTGTGACGTCGCCGGATGCCGCAGCTGTTTTCCGGCCTGGTCACCGGGTCCGTTCTTGGTGAAATGGCAGAGGTCGGTCAGAGGCTGGTGATCGGGGTCTACCGACTGTCCGCTCTCAGGAACAGCCCGAGTCGACCGGTGTGCGCCGGAGAAAGTCCCGGGTCTCAGCTGGTAAACTGCACCTTGAGTGATCAGCGTGAAGTTCAGTCGGTGTCAGAAACCAGAGCGAAGCAGCGCAGATCAGAGAAACTTTCCAGAGTCAGACAAAGTAAACATCAACACGAAAATGGGAGTTTGGTGGATTCACCCACAACAGAGAAGCGTGCAGGCTCATACAGCAGCCCTGCTCCTCGCTGCGAACCTACAGCCTCTCCTGCCCTGCAGGATGTCACCTTGGACCCGAGGAGCTGTTTCCATCCACCCCGACGCCTTCAGGTCCCCTCAGCAGCTCCGAGCTCTCTGCACTGTCATCTTCATCCTGGCAGAGCAGGGGTCAGAGCAGAGGGCGGGTTGTGGACACAGACTGAGACGTCTCAAACTACACCCTGATCCATCTACATCTGCAACCAGAAACTACAGCTCGTGGAGGGACAGGAGCTCAAAGGATGCTCCTCTGCTGTACAGGAGCAAGACGGCCTATTACGACATCCTCAAAGTGTCTCCCAGTGCCACACAATCCCAGATCAAGACGGCCTACTACAAGCAGTCCTTCATCTACCACCCTGACAAGAACCCGGGGAGCAAAGAGGCCACACAGCGCTTCTCTGAGATCAGCGAGGCTTACACCGTGCTGGGCAACATCATCCTGAGGAGGAAGTACGACCGGGGCATCCTGAGTCAGTCAGATGTCCAAGGTGCAGGGAGACCGTCGTCCAAAGAGGCCACGAGTAGATCCACAGGGTCCCCACATCATCATCATCAGCAGCAGCAACAGTACAGAGCCAGACGGTTCTCCCAAGCCGGAGGGAATCGCATGTTTGATTTTGATGCCTTTTATCAGGCTCACTACGGGGAACAGCTGCAGAGAGAGAGGGACCTGAAGGCCAGGAGGGAGCATATGGAGGCAATGCACAAGGAGAATCTAAAAAAGTGGAGGAAGGGGAAAATAATAGAGGTGACTACAGTGGTGCTGCTGACCGTGGCTGGGCTTATATTTGTTAATATCCTCAAGTCCTGAAATAGAGGCAGCTACCGGACACACGTGGGGTTACGAAGGGGGTGGGAGGTTGGGGTCGGGGGTGCTACCTCAGACTGTTTTGCATGTGTTGCACAGTTTCTGACAGTTGAAGATGATTGTTTTTAGTGTACTGCAGGAGTAAACAAAGGCTGGCTCTAAAGCAGCAGTTAGGTTGTTCATTCATAAAATGTATCCACACAAACTGATTGTATTAAAGGATGGGTTCACAGTTTTTCAAGACAGGTGCTTCATATGAACACTGAAGCAGGTTTTATATGCTGTAATCACACCTCCTGTTCACACTGGCCACTAAGAGATTTGTTCCTAATGTGCTTTCATTGTAAGTAATGGGGGACAAAATCTCATCCGCGCAAAAATGTATTCCAAAATATATTTGCACCACCTGAACCTCCAGCTGTCTGTGTTTGACAAATCAGCTGGATATCTTCCAAAGTTACAGCCTTTTTAAAACACAATTCACTCTTTTGTCCCTATTTTTCCATTGCAGCTCAGTATGGAAACAGTCCAGGGAAACAAAAAGTAAAACAAATACTGTATCTTTGGAAGTTATCCACTTGATCTGTCTAACACAGACTTCTGAAGCCTCTTGTAAACTCGGAATATACGTTTATTATTGCACAGAATAAGGAGGGTGAATTTTGTGCACCATCATTTACATAGGATGAGAATAAAAAGCATAAACAAACATTACCACCATATATGCTCACCTAGAAAGAAGTGATTCAGGAAAGTCAAAAGCCACCCAGTGAATGGGTGATATCATATTTCACATTGCATGGCTTGTCAGGCTTTTTTAAAATGAGTTAATACTTACTTGCCTGTTACAACATCTGCAGGAGAAAACCAGAGAATATGATGTACATATGCACATGTAGGATTAAGTCAACAGTTGTTCTAACAGCTGTGAAGTTGCTGTGTAAACCCATTCATTAATTTACTTTCCGTTATTAGTGACTGAGGCTGAAGCCAAACAACGTTTTGGCATCTTAAGTTGTTTTTTTTTGTGCTCATCCAAATACTGCACAAAGATGGGAAAAGTAAACTCAACATGCTGAACAACGCACAGTTACTCAACCTTTCCCTGTACACTGGTTCTGTAGAGAATTACTTGAGGTGTATAATTTGCAAAGCGTAAATTAATGCACATTTCTCTTCTTCCACCAGGTGTTTATGTGTGTATACATGTATGTAATGTACATACAAGATGCCACATCATGTTATTAGAAAATTTAGATTGATTATTTTGTGTAAGGAAAACTGTGTTTGAGCAAATACAATAAAAGTGATTTATTTTTCCTCCACAGCGTTATAAGAGCTGACCTCTAGAGGGTGTCGGTGCACTCAAAACGATGTCTAGGTTACAGCTGGAGGCCTGAGGGGCTAGATGAGTTTTAACTGGGTGTGGAGGGTCACTGACGTATGTTCTGGACATCTCATCCTGATGTTGACAGGGCGTCCGTTTATTTTGTCCAGTTTCCCTGAAAATGAGACAAATTAGAAACATGAAACTGGGTCAACGTATAGGATTTAGTTATTGGTCTTTAAACTGACTGAAGTGGTCAGTACAAGTCAAACACTTGAAAGTGAAAATGAAGTGTGTTTGCAGTAGGAGTATAATAATGGAACGTTGGCTGACTGTGTTTTATTTAACAGGAACATGCAACAGGAAACCACATGACATATCACATCTCCCATCTCTATCATTAATACAGATGAATGAATGGAGGACGGGACATTTTATCTCTTCAGAGCATATTTGTGTTTGCAACACTAAAGCTCTTCACTTTTCTGAGCCTTTAATCTCCAACATTTCAGCCTGACCCCCCCACACCCCATCCATGGCATTTATGAATGAATAACTGCAGAAAACATGCAATAGTTTGTTCACATTTTATTCACAGAAATATAAAGTAGTATGTCAAGTACATCACTTTGTACAAAATTGCACAGACTCTTCAAAACTCAGTCAGACAACAGAAAATTCAGCTTTAAGAAGTGTTAAGAAAATAAAAGGGAGACATGAGCAAATCTGTGATATGTGAGATGGACTGTTGCAACAGACAGGTTCCACTGAGGATGTTTCATCAAGAAGAATCAATCAATTGTACATAAATAAGACTCAATAGGAAAAATGTAATTTACAACGGCTGAGGAATAAATATGTTTCAAAAATAGGATTCAAATTGGCACATGAACTGCTTTGTCTGCTCCTCCAATCAAATTCACCTTCGAAGCTAAATGGCCATGCTTGACAAGACAGACGTTGAGCCTTGATATGTTTATTTCAACTGAACAAAAGTGTTGCACACTATGTTTGAAATACAGTAGCTGCGTACTGCCTGCTTGCAGTAATTTGAAGGGCGTCTGTTTTTATGTTTTCAAGTGTAACAAACAAGCTTTAAAGGAAACATGCTCACAACATTTTGGAAATTATTTGATACCTTGCTGAAAGACGGATGAGGAGCATTAATAACACTCAGCTGGCTAATTTAACTTCACACAAAACCTGGAGACTGGAGGAAACAGCTAGCCTAGCTCTGTCCAAAGCTAACAAAATCCACCTACTAGCCACTCTAAAGCTAACTAATTAGCACATTATGTCAAAAGTTAAAGTGTAAAAACAACAAATCACCATTTTACAAGGGTGATATATGTCGTACTATTTCTTGGTTGGATTTGAGTCAGGATCAGTAACTTCTCCACTGGCTGCCTAGCAACTGGTCCCCACCGAGAAATAGTCTCACACGTAATCCTGTCATTGTCATTTTTGCAATTTTTATATGGACTAAACAAATGAGATACATTTTAATTAAAGAGCCTTAGAGGTGTTCGATTTGGACAGAGACAGTCTGGCTGTTCAATCATTTCCTGTCTTTATGCTAAGCTACTGTGAATTAGCCAGCTGCTTGCAGCATAGGTTCATGTGACTCTAACTCCCAAATGTCTTAACTTTTCCTTTAACAGGATATTTTAATTGATATTTCATATTATAATGTAGTTTAGGTGTCAGTTCTTATCAACCTTAATGTTTTGTGGTGTGAAAATTAGGTTTTCTTTTGATTTATTACCACAAAATGCTGAATCTCAGTGCTGTGTCGGCATGCAGTGCATTCTTCTATTCAAGCATGGCCATCTAGTACCCTTTACTTTACAAACTGTACCATTCCAGTTCACACCCACAAGTTCACCTGCAGGCCGCACTAACAGTACGCAATACTGCCACCTCTCTAAAAAACAAGTCCCAAGTCCCTCCCTCTGCTGGATTTTGGTATAATAATATCTTCAAGGCATTACTTCAAAGTGAACTCCTATATTAACAGCATATCTAATCTACAGGTTATCAATATGATGAGCTTGATACAGAACCAGCACCAGACGGAGGGACCCCGAAAACCATGTTTCAGAAACACTACTGTAGCACACTGATCATTGAAAGACATTTGGACTCTAATACACCACCACACACTCATAGAAATAACCCAGTATGACAGCAAAATGGGAGCCATCCTGCCATATTCGTACAGACTGAACTTGTGTTGTTCATCCTCCATTTCAACATTTCGAAACTGATTTTGTAACACAACATATGACCACCTGTGCAGCCACCAATAAAACTGCAAGAACAAAACCATTTCAGTATGCAGAGATATGCGCATTCAGTTATGTTTTAAGCAGAAACCGATGGTAAAATAATCACCTGCATTTATATTTCGGGCTGTTGTGATTATGTCAACATCATCCTCCTCATCGCTGTAGGCAACAGTCTGTTCAAGTCCAAGGTAACTGTCAGGCACTAAGACCCTTTAGGCTGTACACATTTAAGAAAAACATATCTGAGCTAACACTAACACACCCATGATTGCTGTACTGATGTTAGTGTAGAGCAGAGACCCAGAGCAGGACTTTGTAGGGAAACCCCGCAGGGACAGTGAGGATATCCGGGACAGACTCAAAGCAGCTTTACAAACATTAATGGGATGCTCTCAGGAGCTCAGAAGAGCTCTGAAGGGGAGGGACTGTTTCTTCGGGGTCATTTCAAACTCTCAGTCCTTCAGCGGGGTGGTGACACAGGCTCTGCTCCCAGGGAACTGTGGGCAAGGGTGAACAGGAAGTGGTCTGAGGAGGTGAATCAAAGCCACATGACTCCACTAGATGACTTCCTCCTGTTTCCGCTGCCTACGCTTATTTTCACCATTGCAATTTCTACAACTAGGTCCAATCTCACCCTCTCCATGTCTACCTATAGCCCTCTGTTTGTCTGTTTACTCCTACCTTCACAAATGTGTCTGAAACAAAGAGCCTGAGGAGTTTACCAGCGTGGACAAATGGCTCGGCATGATGTCACCTCCTTTCTCAAATCAGAGAACCAGGAAATGACCTTGAAGCAAAAACAAACAAAACAATGGGTGATCCAGTGATTTGGACCGTTTTCATCATCAGCACAGCGTCCCACGTCACCTCCAACTTTCTGCATCTCATCCAGAAAAATACATGGCTGAACCCTGCCCTGGGCGGTTTAGTAGAAAGAGTACTGGTTCTCCACGGCTCGGGCCCTGCGAGTCCCATCGGCATCGTGGTAGTCCTCGGACGCACCACTAGAGGCCTCCAGCAGGCGCTCAGAGCTGTTGCTCCGGCTCACTAACCCTCCTCCTACTCCTCCTCCTCCTCCGGTACCTGGGTCACTGCGGGAGAGGGAGGGGAGGGCGGTGGGTGAGGAGGAGGTGCTTGAGGAGAGTGGGGCATCAGGAGGAGGCCCAGCAGGCGCTGGGATCCCAGGAGGGTGGAGGGCCGGCTGAGCTGAATCTGTCCGGCAGCCTGCCTCCCTGGGTGGGGTGAGAACTGGAGTCACGGTCACATCTGTAGCAGATTGTGGGAAGAAAAACAGAAATATTTTTAATAGAAGGACACATTAATAATACAAATTATTAATGATTATCAAGGAGCAAAAAGCTCCTTCATAGCGCAGCATGTAAACACAGGCAGTGTGGGCCTCTTTTATTATCCTTTCTCTTGGTGGGCAATAACACCAACAACACTGGTGCCAAAGACACGCCTGACCAGTGTATCAATAAAGCCTTTTTATGCCCTCAATCAAACCCTCACTCTATGTGCATGTGAGTGGGTTCATGAGTGTGTGTAGGTCTAGCATTCGGGGGAAACAGAGGGCCCCTTTGTGACCACCAGGGTGGGTTGGGGCCGAAGTCTCGGCCTGCATGCAAAACTCCTGCGGTATAATCGCCCCCTCACTCTCCTGTACAGGAGGGCATTCATCCCATGCCAGGAGAGCGGAGGGCAGGACCAGTGTTAGTATGGAGGAGCAGGGGTGGGGGTGGGGCAGGTTCATTGAGTTTTAGCACTGCTTCTTCCATCTGTAAGGACAAACCTCTGCTATCATCAATATATCTACCTGTCTGGAAGTTTTTAATCATACTCTGAGAGCAAAGCTGAGAGACTTTTTTCTTTGAAGTGAATATTGACAATATGGACAACTGAGGGAATACAAGAGATTAGTAAATGCTAAAACCAGGGCACATGTATAAAAGAGCTATAATATCAGTTATATAGTTAGCTTACGTCTGCGATCTTCAGCTAACATTAGCCACCACAAGCTACTGGTCAAACCAAACCAAGTAAAACCGTGGCAGCAAAACCCCTGAGTGTACTGAACTGAATAAGGGTGTGTTTTGTTGTTTTGTTTCTTATGAATTAAACTTTTCATTTGTAAGAGGAAGAATGTGTTAATTGTTCTTTCAGTGTTGCATAGTGTTGCTTTAATTCTCAAGCAATGTAATGAGAGGTAGACCAATATATTGGTGGATAATTACAGAATAGAAATGCAAAAATGTTTTTTAATTCTTTGTGTTTATATCAAATATCATCTTTCTTTTTAACACTTAAATATCAATATCTGCCTCAAAAATGCAGGATCACAGCAAACACTTTGATTTCTCATAGAAGGAAAATCACAGGTGTTACTAATAACATTAATGATGGCACATGAACTTAAGTGACCTCAGGTAATTTCCTGTATGGTTCCGCCCAATAATCTAATCGCCAACGCAGGTGTCCCGGATTCTTCACCACTAACTAAACATCTTATTAGGATCTGAGAAAATGCTGGCCCGTAGGAGTGACTTGATGTGTGAGCAGCTTTAAGTCTGTGTGTTGTGTACCTGTGCTGGAGCTTCGCTGCACTTGTACATAGGAGCGTAATGTGATGTCAGCTGAGCCTCCAGACTCGAGGGGGATGGGGTGGGCGTGGAAGTGTCTCAACATGTCCGACACAGTGTGGAACCACAAGTGGTGGACGTGGCACTGCCCGTTCTCGTTCACCGACAAGCGCAAATGCTTGGGAGGGAGAAGGAAAGGGAGGGTGGGGAAAGAAAGAAAAAAAAAACAGAGAGACAGAGAATTGCAGTGTGAGACAGTGAACATCTGAGAGAGACAGAGCAAAACAGAGGTCAGGACATTATCTGAGAGGCGTCTCGCTGTGGGAGCAGAGCGACAAGAATGCCAAGGCTGACACAAGAGGAAGAGGCGGCAGCTGACACTTCCTCAACACCGCCGGCTGGCAGGATGTGATGTGCAGGGATCATGTTACATAAGAGAACACAAAACATTGACATTGCTGCATCTTTTCCAGGGCCTGAACAACTTGGTCTTGCTGTGAGCTGCAGTGGCTGCATCCCAAATGTCAAGAGAACAAGCCTGAGAGAATTTAACACTGCTGCAGAGCAAGACTGCAGCTGGGAGGAGAGATTAATGTAAGCTAGTGGAGAAACACATTGTGCCATTATTTAAAGAACACACAATTCATCAGTCACAATTTTAAAAATGGATTAAAGGTCTTTTATGGAGTAAATTCAAAACATTTGGGACAAAATAAGCAACTCGAAAACACAAATTTTAACACATGACATAATTCTATGTCTCCTCTCTCTGATCGTCTTACCTTGGCTTTGCCCTGGAAGTTGAAGGTAAGGACATACTCGCCCGGCCGTGTCTCGCTCTGACGAATCACAAAGAGCCCGTGGCTCCTGGCCCCGCCTGCCAGCACCAGCTGAGCAGCACGCACACGAGACAGCGTACCATGGAACCATGGGTAACCCGCCAAGCTGGCATCGCCATCTGAGTCTTTTGCTCCTTCACCTGAGCAGTCAAACACAAATGTTTGTTTTGCTCTATCTGTAATCCTTTTGAGTTCATTTTTATGTTTAAGGATATTGGATAGGCTACCACGGATTATTACCTGCAGAGGAGTTGGAGCCCTGGGCCTCTGGGGACTGGAGGAAGCGCTCTAAAGGCATGTGAGATGGGTGCTGGGTGAAGGGGGGTTCCCTGCAACGGACTGAGGGGGCGCTGTAATGCTCTGCTGCTGTAGGACATGACCTCTCCGGAGCACGATACACACCTAAACACATTTTATATATTTACACATTCATCTGGATCAAAAGATTTGATTGTTACCTAACAGTGGGTGCTGACAGAAAATACAGAGAAGAGTATTCGCTCACCCTCAGACAGCAGCTCGCAGCTGCAGGAGGCCACCATGGAGCAGTCTTTGGAGGCCTGACCATGAGGACACGACGCCAGCTCGATGTCATCGCCGCTGTCACTGTACACAAGCAGGCAGGTCAGGGGAACCGCAAGAACGTAACACACAAATCTACACACTTCCTCATCCTGCAAACATGGACACAAATAATCCTTCTGTTTACGTCCCGAGCTACACCGACTAACATCCACTAACCCAGGAAACTGAGGAGGAATGTCAGCGGTGCAAGCTCGCCCATGTTTGTGCTCAAGCAACCTGTCAAAAACGCCACTAATTTGATGATTAATGACTGTGTGTGTTAACCCCCCCCCCAGCCCCCTTCTCATTTCCCATCCACCTTCCCCACCCTCCTCTCTCCATCTTCAGCCAACAGCAAATATTTATCTGGTGGTTTACCCTGGGTCTGTGCAGTCCTGGATGTCAGCAACCCAGGAGTTCTTCTGCAGCGAGTCGATGGTTTCCAGGATGTACTCTCCCCCGTTTTCCACCTGTGGAAGCAGCCAAACACTGCGATCACACACACTGAGCTCTGTTCAAAGGACCACATCGGGGCACAGAACAGGTTACCTCACCAAGGGGACGCAAGCTAGTTCATTTTCCAGCAACCTGTTTTTCTTAATAAAACTGTTTATCAGGTTTTCAAGCTCTATTTTCTATGTAGTGAAAACAAGTTATTCCCATCAAGCATTCCAGCTGATGCAGGTGCAGTTGTGTGAATGTAAGTTTGTGCCGTTCTTACCTTAAGAACAAAGGTGTTGTCCTTGTCAGGCATCTCCAGCGGCATGGTGGTCCTCACCTCCACGATGGCTGACAGAGGGATGCTCACTTTGGGCTTGGAGGACTAGAGCCAGAAATGCAAACAGACACATTTTTTTTTTACTTTATGTGATAACCAGGATGTCGTCAGGTGAGAATTCACAACCTGTAATATGTTGCACTTTACATCGGTGGCCCCCAAAAGGTCAGTTGGGACTCTCACAAGGTCCTAAGATAAATTCTGCTACACCACAGTATGTTTATATTTCTTTTTTCTTTCTTAATATTTGGTGTCTTTTACTGGGTGGTGAGAAAGGGAGTAGCACTGCTATAGTATTACACTATAGTTTTGCGTGAAACTAAAAATTAAAAAGTGGCATGCTTAAAAAGTCAAGATCTTGGTTTGGAAGAATAGCATGCTTTGTATAAAAGGATCACATGTCAAAAATATTCCTTAAAATTACTTTAGTATGAACATGAATGAGCTGCCTGGTGCTTGCAGATTACAGTGGACTGAGTAACACATTTAATATGGTAACAACATTATTTTTTATCATTTATGCTTTAGAAAAACAAAAAGTGCAATTAAATTAAATCCTTCAGGAAGCAACTATATAACTTGTAAAAGTACAAACTTAATGTTATAGTACAAAAAAGTTCTTTAATTAAGTCAGTCTGTGTGAAATGCACCCAGCTTCTTCCAAACCTCAAACATCTCCTTCACACGTGATAATTAAAGGGCAACATGCAGCCTTAGCAGTAATGAACTACACTGCCTGTATCCTGAGTTTAAATAATTGATTCAAATAAGGCCAACACTAAAAGAGCAGGGAAGAGTTAACAAAAGTTTGCACAATCTGCAAAAAATACTCAGCAGCTCTGATTTTATGCAGTCTCTTGTTTCTCTGTGCTTATTTCAGTGATTATTCCTGCTGACTGACTAACAAACATAAAAAACACAGAGAGTTTATAAGATGGTGAACGCTGGAAAACAGCCTGGCCTCAGTTTGCCCTCTGAAGAGAGCTGGATCCAGACGATAATCTTAACAGATCCAAAGAGTGTGTTTGAAGCCGTGAGCTGTGTGTGTGTGTACGTATTTATTTCTGTGTGTGTCGGGGGGGGGGAGCAAGAAGGAGGCTGACTGACAGTCTGGCAGAGGCTTATCAGCTGATCTGTCTGGAGTAACACTGTTCTCATCTTGATCTGCCTGTGCAGCTGGCTGCCGTCCACGCCCACGATGCTTTTCACTGGATCAGATGTCAAAAACCACTTCCTGTATTAAGCCATTTGACCATTTCCTGTACCTCTCTACTGTGAGCAGCACAGGCCCAGAGCCACCTTCAGATGTTCAGTGTTAAATATCAATCTGACTTTGTAATAAAAACTTTAAGGGTTATTGCACCCAAATGACAAAAATCATATTTTTTCACTTACCTTTAATGGAATCTAGCCACACACACTATGTTCACCTACTGGTTACCAAAACTGTCTCTAATTTGGTTCTGGACAGGTAGCATGGAGTGGGTTTTTATAGTTTGTTTGCCTGCTGCATCTGTAAACTACACCTCAGCAAATAAAACTAAACCTATCTACATGGTTAGATGGGTAAGCGAGAAAATATTTCAATTTGGGTGAATCTACCCTTTAAACAAATGAAGCTAACAACTCAAACCGGCTGAGAGCCAAGTGAGATTTTGTTCTTTTTGGAAGAACAGAGGAATTTCTGTCTGAATTGGTGTAATGATGATGATGAATACCCCAATCACTCCAAAAAGGAACCTCTGTCTGGTTGTCGTTTACATGAACAAGGAGAGTTTGACATCTGGCGCAAACGTTTTGTTCACAGCAAAGTGTGGACATAGAGTTGAAAAAGTGACTGTAAGGAAGAAAAATTGTTTTCTCAGGCAACTGAAACTTTCATTTCCTCTTTAAGTGTTCTGTTAATAGATGTTATTTTGGGAAAATGATTAAAACAAAAAACTGTTTAATAAAACTGCCTGATGTTGTACTGTGATGTGTCTCTTAAATGTTACTCTGGGCGTTGTAAACCAGAGAGTGGGTCGTCTCTGGCTCTGCTGCTGTGTCATAATGCAGGCAGTTAGCATGCTGCAGTGTGCTGTCTCTGCCACGCAGAGCAGCCGGGCAGATTGATGACCCTGACAGGGACGGAGCCAGAGCCAGTCAGCCAGTCAGCCAGGAGCAGGCAGGAGTGAGATTTTATGAGTCAGTTTATCTTTCCGACACTGTTGACTCTGCACTGTTATGATTTGTAAGACCTGAATAGGACGGCAGTGATAAAACAACTCAGAGAGTGTCTGCGGGGCAGGCCTGTCGAGATGTGTGTGTTTAATTAATGTGTCATCAAGGCTGGTAACTATTGCTCTGAAGCGTCTCCTAATCTCAGCTTAGTCCGCAGCTGCTAATAATTTTCCCACGTGTGGACGTTAATAGAACATAACAGATGAAACTGCTGAAGCACAATTATTAAGTTTCATTTTATATGTTCCCCTCGTGGCTCTCACGGAGTTTGGCAGAGTTTCTGGAGTGACTCACAAAACTATTTCGGTTCCTATTTTCAGTTTGTCATCGCGGCTAAAGATGAGAAACCAATCAATACTTATTTTTTGCACATGAAAGAGAAACTTTGTGATCCCTTACTCTTACAGAAATCAATGCAACAGCTTCCACTCTCTCTCTCTCTCTCTCCTCACTCACACACACACACACACACACACACACACATACACACACACAATCTCCGGTTTTCTCAGCCAAGCTCTTTCACCCTGCCTCCCACCTGTCTTTACCCCAACACCCCACCCCCCCCTTTCCGAGCCCTCATCCCCACATTCCCACCAGCCATGATCAAAGGACAGTGGCAGATTTACGCACACTCAGCTGCACAGCCTCACGGCCTCCTTAAGGTCAGGGGCAATGATCTGGAAATCCCATACAGACAAATGTGAAGTGTGCATGCATGCACGTGAGTATGTGTGTGCGCGCGTGTGTGTGGTGCGACTTCAGGCTGTGTTACTCAGGGTCAGAGGGGCCGGATTATCAGGCTGAATCTATATCTGGGATCCATATAGGATGCAGCTGAACACAATGACTTCCTCACTAAACCTAGAGACCTTGCTATAACAGACCTGGTTATGGTGGAAGGCTGAACAATAGTTGGGACATTTTTTTTAGTGATGTGAATGAAGACATGGACATGTACAATAAGAAAAGTGAAAAAAATGCTGACTTTTTAACTGTACGGCTTGTACCTATCTTAGAAATTCTATCACCGTTTGGATTTTTGTTTGTTTAAATTGTTATTGGGTTTTTTTGGGTGGAAAGATCTGATTGGTTGTTTGATGCACATGTTGTAAGCATTTTAGAAGAAATAGAACTGTCAAAAATATAGAAAAATGATAGTAAAAGGTAAAAAAAAAACTTTGATGATTAATCATTTCAGAAATGCTAACCATTAGCTGACTGCAGCTTCTCAAACAGTGTGAGGATTTGAGGACTTTTCTTTGTAAATTGAACATCTTTGAGTTCTGCACTGTTGATTGGATAAAACAAACAACAGGGGTGCGCATCTTGAATTCTGGCATAATTAAAATGTGCGTTTTCACTATTTAGACAATTGATTAACAAAGCAGATAATCAACAGACTCACTGGTAATGAAACTAACTGTTAGTTGCTTCCCTAAACGAATCCATTAATTGACTAATCACTTCAGCAGCGTGTTTATTCACTCATTCATTCAGTCTTTCAGTGTGTTCTTCTGCCCAGCTGATCCTCCATGTGTGTCTGTGTGTTTGTTTGTGTACCTTTGGTGGTACGTAGAACTCCAGCAGGAACTTCTCTCCTCCTTCCTCCCTCTTCGTCTTCCTCAGCAGCAGGCGGCACTTCTGCCACTGTGCAGCGCCCATACAGTTTGTGTCATCAGCCACCATGTACCTCAGCGCTCCCTCCCTCTGGATTTCAAGCAGCTCAGCCTTGTGGCCCTGGGAACCTCTGGGGAGCCGCAGCTTCTGGGACCACTTCTCTCCCCCTGCAGCCTCCCCCCCTGCTCCTCCTCCCCCTCCCCCTCCTCCTCCCCCATTAGCCTTCCTGGCTCCAGAGGGAGGGTCGGGCTCAGGGGAGGCCCGTCGGTGCCACATCTCCTTCACCCCATCCACCACGCACAGGCTCATGTTCCTCAGGGAGAAGCCCTTTTTGAAGCGAGCTTTGGGGTGACTGACCGATACATCCTCCGAGCTGCGGGACTGTCCCAGAGCAGACACCTTGTGGGTCGGCTGGGGGCCTCGGGTGGCACTGGTGCCACCACCTCCCCCATCTATCCCTCCCCCTCCGCTGTCCATACTGTCCAGGGACTCACTCGAAGCCCCGGCGTCCTTGCGTCTCTGGTAGAGGTCGTGACCGTAGGACAGAGGGCAGCCCTGGATTCCCAGGAAAGGAACAATGCTGTACTTGGGCGCCGCGCTGGAGCCGTTCTCCCCTGGCGAGGAAGCCTGGTTCTCACGGGCCTGGGTCAGCGCTGCAGAGAAGCACTCCAGGAAGTGGTGGGCGAAGTGCTGCGAGAAGCTGGCATCTGCGCCGGGCGAGTCGTAGCACGGGTTCTCCGACAGGAAGCGCTGGAATTTGTCGGCAAAGTCTGCAGCGGAGGCTCGAGCGTGGAGCTCACAGAACTCTCGCCAGTCAGGCAGTGGGCACGAGGAGGAGAGCTCCGGGCTACCGGGCACCACCGCTCCGTTCATCACTGGGCCATGCCAACCCACCGAGGAGAGGCTGGAGAGGAGGAAGAGGAGCACAGTGTTATTACATTAAAAATCTTCAGCACTTCCAGGAAATACTGAATCTTACATTCATTTAATGGCCCTAAAGAAGAATAAAAATTCATCATACTGAGGGTAAAAGGTATTTTAATGTAGAATACAAACTCTCTCATGGTCTCTTAAACCCCCATGATGCCGTGACCTCAGTGTCCTCAGTGGCAGCTACAGCAACAAACACAAACAGCATCCTGTTTCACTGTGGTGGGAAGGTATTTACTTTGAAGAGCCCAAAATCTGTGACAGCTCTGGATCATACATAGGATTGTCATGTCATCAAAGGCTGGAAAATAAAATGACTCATCAACAGATTCAATGCGACAACAGATCAGAAAGAAATCATGCAGAAAGCTGGGGTCTCTATCAGTTCCCAATCGATGGTTTCTGACAAGCACTGATGAGATTATGTGAATTATCTGTCAGAGGAGGTTAACAGCAACATGGGTAAACACAAACTGAACGTATGGCTCCTCTTCATGTCCCATCTATCTCGCTCACAGTTGTTTTTCTAGATAATGAGTATTTTTTAAACGTCTACTCATCCTTTCGTTACTCTGCTCCTGTGTGTGTGTGTGTGTGTGTGTGCGTGTGTGCGCGTATGTATGACTCAGTCCTCAGCCCTGCCTCCCTCTCTGGCCTGAGCAGTGCCAAACCACATCACATCACTGATAAAACTCTTTGCGCTCTGGTCTGTGGTGGGGCTCTACCACAGAGCTGTACCACCACAGTGTTAGTAGCAACATCCAAGTGCAGTTTTCAGCCACCCCCCCACCCCCCCCCCACACACACACACACACACACACACACTCACACACACACACTTCTCCTCTCTCTTTCTCTTCAGCTCAACACATCAGTGACTAATACAGCATCAGTGAATAGCTTCAAACAATCAAACACATGTTGGTTTTGATTATTGCTGTCTGTAAATCATGCAGATAAAAGGATATCTGTCTGAGTGGGCAGGCTGGGAGGACATAAGCACAGGGACGGCCAACACTCCCCAAGCTGTGAAAGCTTATTGTCAGAGCTGCTGCTGGGCTCCTCTTGGCAGTTCAATCGCAAACGAGCGCACCAATGTTTGCTTTTTCTGAAATCGCACACTTAAAACCAAATCACGCATACGTGCATACATTCGCACTGCAGAGTTTCCTGGAATTTCTCCCACATGCAGCTTTATTGTCATTTTCAAAACCATCAGTGTGGGTTGTCTTTTCATGAAGGATTAGCACTAAAAACTCTCCACTGGGACTACAAGTCTCTCTCTTGCTCTCTCTCTTCCTTTCCCTTTCCCTTTCCCTTTCCCACAGATCTGAAACAAACAATATGCCAGATTAGAGAGAGGATATGACAAGGGGAGAGCACACAGGAGCTCCAGCTCTTTGAACAACCATCTTTCAGCTCATCTCACAGAGAGAGAGAGAAACTCTTGGAAGCTGAGACCTGGTGTCAGAATATCAGAGGAATCCCATGATGGATAGAGACACTAGAAAGTAAAGAGCAGGCATGGATATCCCAGAGGAATCCCAGGTGCCAATAATGTGGCTATTTAGCTTCATTTTACTTCTTTAGTTCATATGAAGTGCAGAAGCTGGCAGTCGGGGGGGGGGTCTCTCTCAAATAAGGCACTTTGATTGGACGGTGACATTTGTGGGATCCTCTCAGCACTCAGGCCGGCTGAGCAGTGAAGGAACGCGAATAAGCAGCAACTGCGTCGATGTTTTCTCCTGTGTTTCTACCCCCCGGGGCAGATGGGAACGTTTTCATAAACTGTCATCAGGTGACTGAAAGACATCTTAACAAGTTTCAGAGATGTGTATCACAGAAAGGAGACAGAGAGGTTAGATTTTGTGACTAGATTCTCATTTAATGGAAGACTAGATTAATCCATCCATCCCATCCTATTATCTATACCGCTTATCCGTTAAGGGTCGCGGAGGGTGCTGGAGCCTATCCCAGGTGTCATTGGGTGAGAGGCGGGGTACACCTTGTATGGATCGCCAGTCCATCGCAGGGCCAACATATATAGACAAACAACCATTCACATTCACATTCACACCTACGGATAATTTAGAGTTGACTAGATTAATCTAAAACCCTATATTACTGACTTACTGACATTTATGACTGTTAGAAGGAACAGATTACCAACATTTATAGCTGATTTTATTACCCAATTATAAGGAAAAACACCACATAAAGGGATTTTTCACAACCTGGCAACCCAAAATTGTTCTTGTAATGGCTTATAACTGATCTCTAAAGCATCAGAAAGTGTTTTAATCAAGCTGTCAGTTACAACTTTTATAAACAATGCCTTATTAGAGAGTGGAAACAAGTTGATACATGTGTGGAAATACAGGTAAAATCACTTCCCACTTTCATTCATGAATCCATCACTTCATTCATCCAAACATCAAGCCATTCATTCCTTCAAGCCCCATGAGATTTGTAAGATAAACTGCTAATCACGAAAGTGTTGCTGTAATAATTATCTCGCTCCCCTTCTAAGTGTGTGTGTGTGTGTGTGTGTGTGCTGTTGCTGCTGTTGCTGGCTGCAAGGAAGTCAATACCCATTCAGCTATTTAAAAACCTGCACTGGGCCAACTTTCCACTCATTCAGCAGAAAAACAACAGCACACAGAGAGGTGCATTTCCAAAACTCCTGCCCTTCCGCAAAGATGAGGATGTGCCTCTCTCAAGGATACTGAACTAACTGTATGCCGCACACACACACACACACACACATTCACTCCCCGAGTCAGCATGAAACTCAAGCCATGAGACACTGGAGGAAGTGGACAGCATTAGGGTTTTCTGAGGCTCAGCAGACTGAGACAGGATACATACTGCAACGCACAAAGGGGAATGAATGGAAAGAGAGAGAGGAGCAGTGGTGGAAAGTAACTAAGTACATCTACTCAAGAACTGTACTAAAAGTGCTTATACCTCTGCTCCACTACATTTCAAAATGAAACATTATGCCTTTTATTATACATATATTTACCAGCTGTAGCTGCCTTTCACATTATGATTTTACATTAAATAATAACGATTATAACATACTATATACAACGCACTGTGACAGATTTCTGGCTTGTGACCCCTGGTAATTTAAGCAGTGTCTGGCTGGAAATATACAACTAATTTGCCTCAGTAAACATGTTAATGAATGTTTTCTAGGAAAATGAGGAAATGTTGATGATTAACATATTTGGCAAGTCGCAAAAATGTTAATACTCAACATGTCAGAGAAATGTTCACTGGCAACGTATTTCGTTTGTTTTTCGTCAAATGCCTGACCTCGCAGTACAGCAAAGTTGTGGAGCTGCAGATTCAGGAGCTGTAGGTTTATCAGTAACCCCACTAACACTGTCATACATACATTCTTATGATAAAAGTAAGCGCTTTAAGTACATTTCAGTCTTAAAACGTCTCTGCTTCTAGAAGCGAATGATAGGCTTTTACCTATAATGGAGTATCTTTACATTCTTGCATTGGTACTTTTACTTAAGTAAAGCATCTGAGTACTTCTTCCACCACAGGAGGGGGGCATGTTTTTGCTCTATAGGCCAGCTGCTAAAACAATCAGTGAGCGTGTGGAGGTGGAAGAGACAAGGGGAGTGTAAAGACAGGGAGACACTGTGTAGGACGAAGGGGGAGCAGAGGCACCATGTAGATTCTCACATCCCCCAACTCACTTTTTTTTTTCCTTTAGGTCCATCAAGGGGAATCTAAAACGTTCACCTCCATCCCTCAGGCCTCAGAAGCCTTTCTTCTTCCTGTATCTCTTCCCTATCTGTTGTAAAAATCTACCACTACTGTGCCCCCTCCTCCTCCTGCTGCTTCTTTACCCGGGGGAGCGGGGCTGATATCTCTGTCAGATGGTTGGGAGTTCTGTCTGTAACAGTAAACTGACCGGGGAGGAGAGGAAAGAGACATTATACTGTGCAGGGAGAAGCGATCAAACTGCAGCCTGCAAAACACATCGTACAAGATCCGCTCACTTCATGTACTTTGTACGGCCCTCACAGGACCCAACTGTGCAGAGCCAGGAATTACATATGCCTGATTAATACTGTGGTGTTGTGGGCAGTAATATGGAGCTACTGAGGAAATGATACTCTGGCCAAGACTAACGGATGTACAAGGACTTGTGTTTTTAAAGCTGTGTGTACACATACCTCTGTGCACTTACAGAGATAAACACTGTATGTGTAGTTTGACAGACTCCTATATCCTGACACACACACACACACGCACGCACATGTCGCTGCGAGGAGTTTCATGCCAACAGCACGCCCTCAGTGATTGGCTGATGAGGATGATTGGTGATGTTGTGCTCCCACCCCAGGGAGTTTGGGCCCGGCCATGTTTTCTAAGATTAGCCTGCTCCACAGCACAGCACACAGCTGGCAGCACACTCAGTACAGTACAGTGCTGTACATACACATCTCCAACTCTACGCGACTCCATTAATTATGTGTTGTTATTGAAGATGTAAATACTGCAGCAGTTAGATGCAGACGGAAGACATTTCAGGACAGAAAGTCCAGATATACATTAAATCAGCTGGAAAAAAACAACTCCACTGTGTTTATGTTGAATTCATAATGTCATTTCCTTATACTACCTATGCACGTGTGAGTATTAATGTAAAGCATGATTAATATGTAGACCTGAAATGATTAGTCAATTAATTACTTAGCTGACAGTCAGAAAAATAATTTTAATATCTGATTAATAGCTTAAATTATTTAAAATAAGTTGTAAAATTGCTAGCTGCTAATTTCTGTCTTGGGCTCTGGGAACTGGTGATGTGTGTGCGTGTGTGTATATATATATATATATATATATATGTGTGTGTGTGTGTGTGTGTGTGTTTTCATGGTATTTTATAAACTTAACAGTTAAAAATTAACCACTGGTGAAGACTGGCATTAATAGGCTATTTTGATAATTGATTGAGGGCTCAAGCTCTCAATCATCAAGTCTCATCAAGTCTGTTTTTCTTAACGAGAAAGTAACTGGAGTAACTGACCAATACTCCAAAATCCTCAACATATTAATCATACATAACTGAATAAAAGCAGAAAATCCTCATAACTGAGAAGACAGAACCAGTGAGTATTTGGCATTCAGCATCAGTTTGATTAAAATGACAGACAATGATTATCTGATTATCGAAACTGGTTCAGATGAATTTCAATGGACTGTTTTTGAGTAATTCAAGCAAAAAAACCAAACACTCTCTTCTTCCAGTTTCCCTGTGAGCATTTTCTGCTTTCCTTTATCTTATTTGATACTAAACTGAATATCTTTGGTTCTTAACTGTTATTTGGGCCAAACAAGCATTGTTTTAAGATATCACTTTGGAGATTTAGATAATGGATATCTATCACTATCTCTCTTTTTTTTGTATGTTTTATTGACCTAGTGTGTGTTATTTTTGATGTTCTTGTTTGGTTATTTATCCAGACTAAAATATAGTCTGCTTGTGAATTGTTACATTATACTTTAGCTCTTTTTAAACCTACATGTCACCATTTGTTTCTGATCATGTGTCTCCATGAGCAGTTGTAAGTGTCCTGTGCACATGATTTTGTACAACTAACAATACATCACTCAGTAAAACTGGAGCTTCTTGTGTTTAAAACAGACTCAAAATAACCATATATTAAGACTAATACTGGGTCAAAACAACACATTTGTACTGTGCTATGTTGGCATTTAACATGTGACATAAACAATCAGAGCTGATGACAAACACTGAAACCAACATGAAGACTGCGTTGGCAGCACAGAATCAGGTGACAGAAATGCAGATATCAGCGTGAGTATGATGTGTGTTTTGTTTTGTTGCTTCGCTGAAGGAAGACAAAAACAAAAGCAGACACTGACACAGGAGGGAAGTCACACTGACAAAAACTGACTCGCCTGAAGAAGTCAAAAGCCAGATTATCACAGTACGCATCCAGGTGTGTGTGTGTTTGAGGGGTTGGGGGGTGGGGGATGCCGAGCGAGACAAAAGGAAACTATGTAAACCAGGTTTATCACTGAATAAAAAGAGGGATGATAGTAATGGAAGGAAAGGCAGAGGAGATGCAGACACAAGATAAAATTCCCTGGAGGGAGAGACTGGAGATAGAGATATAGGATGAGGATCAGATGCCTGTAGTAGGAGAAAGAGCAGAAATAGGGGGTCAGCTGTAACAGACCCATTTCACCCATTTCTGTCCACATTTTTTTGTGATCTGTCGACCTCTGAGCGGCCAGTCGGCGACCTTTAACCCCTGCTCTGATAACCTCGCCTCAAACTGATGCGACTGAACGTCATCTGGAGAGTTTCTATCTATCTACCCTGACGTGACACAGGATGACCATCGCAGAGGAGAAGGGTCTACGATCAGCTGTGAGCGTTGGGGGGGGGGGGGGGGGTTGTCGCACAGACAGACGTTATGAAAGGTATACAGTCCCGATCTAGACACTGATACATCCGGCTGCATAAAGCTACCTGTGTGGAAGTGTGCAGACGCAGAGAGATGCAACCAGAGATAGCGAAGCAGACGTGTGGAGAAGATGGAGGACGGGACATTCCTGATCACCAAACTGTAACTGCACACAAACAAAGTGAACAGTGGTCGCCAGGCTGTGTGATGCTGTAGGTAGCAAGGCCTCATCACACAGATATTAAACACATGAATTAGCGTGTCCTCTACCAGCAGGCTCTCCTCTCTCTCTCTCTCTCTCTCTCTCTGGTTTCTCTGGCAAGCAGTGACAATGTAAATATTGAGTGAGCTCAGGCATCCATATGGCAGCCAGTGATAAAGGACGTAGTGCGTGGGAGATGCGCATACCGCCACTGACTTCCATTTCCTGTCTCTCACCCACCAGGTCTAACTAATTTCACAGATGACCACAGGCCTCTCACAGAGACGTTTTGTGTGTCTGTGTGCATGTGTGAACAGCGAGTGTGTCACTTACTGGAATAGATGGGTTTTTAATTCGGTGTCACAGAGTGAAGCTGATTTAAAAAATAGCCTGATGATGGGGTGGAAACAACAGCAAGTACACATCGATACTGGGCCACATCTAACATTAGGTTTTATTATCTTTACAGTTACTCAATCAGTTATCATGTATCTGAATAACTCAGACTAAAATGTCATATATCATTAAATATAGCAGCGGTAAGTGAGACAGTGTGACAGAGTGTTTTTCATTCTCATTGAAGTTGTCCTCTCCTTTGACATACTTTGGGCGCGCAGAGACTTTCTCACACTTTAAAATTTCAAAGAGCAGTTAAAGATGTCCATCACAATTCCCAAGATGGGGTTTAAAATCCTTTTTCCAACCAACAAAATGTAAAAATATTCAGTTTAGCATCACATAAGAGAAAGTGGTAAATACTCACAACTGAAAAGCTGGAAGAAAGGAGTGTTTTAGTCAGTTTTCATCCTTTATGAAAATAGTGACTGATTTTTTTTTTTTTTTAACTAAACGATCATTTTAGCTCCAATTATAAAACATGATTTATGTTTGGACATACATGTACAGTATGGAAGTCCAAAATTGTGAAAACTACCGGTCACAAGTTCCCAGAGCTCAAGGGGACATACAAATAGCCAAAAAACCTAAAGTAATTCACAGGTTTGGTTTCTATTGAGTGTTTCAGCACGTCCTCTAGGATGTACTTAATCCAAAACCTTTGTTAGAAATTACAACTTTCATTATTGCTTCAGCTCTATAATAAATACTCTTGTCACTTCTCACTGAGACGCTCTCCGACAGGTGTTGATTCAGCTATGCAGGAGGCATGTTTTGTTTTTTGTGATGTGATGTTGCATTGCGTGATATTATAAAGTGTTATTGTTATTTTGTCCACTGCCTGCAGAATATATTAGTTGAACAGCCACCCTGGGTAATAGTTTGGTTCGGGTCAACTGTGAAAAGCAAAACTTTTAATGAAAGACTGATGATATTAAAACAAAACAACATCCCCATTATAATAATAATAATACTTTAGTTAAAGAAAATGGTAAATACATATGACATTATCAGCTCCCACCTTAAATGTATTCACTGCAAAATCACAGTACGCCGTATCAAAGATCTAATACGACCTCGTAGCCGTACTATGAGAATATTATAGTGATGCATATAACACATTTTGTCTGATGTTTTGGATTGCATTATATTCTGCAGGGTGTTTTTGTTATTCTGTCCACCACATATGCAATACAGTCTTGCCTGGGTAGTTTAATATCATCAGCTCTCTATGTTTCAGACAAAGTAGTGTAAAATCTTTGTCTGACAATTTAGATATAGAATAAAGGAAATAAATACTATTTTTAAAAACTCAGCCTTCAATTAGGTATCAAATCATAATATAGTGTCAGTATATGACTTTCTTAGTATTTTCTGGTGATAGTGTAAGGTGTTCTTGTTATTCTGTCCACCCCCTGCAGAGTATATCTACCCGCCATATGAGCTGTTTCTGAAAAGCTGAGGGTTTAGTGAGGGATTTAGTGCATCTTTGTAAAACTTGATTTTAGAGGGATGCTGTTTAAATATTACAAAAGAACAGCACAATAGGAATATCATAAAAATAAGCGACTGAGCCGTTTCCTTCGATTAGGTCACTTTAACATTACTACACAGTGTCAGAGACGCGGTATAGCTTCCTGGGAGTATTGTCTGAACGTTAGAGGGATATACATTTTGTGGCAATGTCCCGGATTACATTAGACTGCAAGGTGTTATTCTGTCCACCCCCCTGTATATCTAACTTTAGTGGTGTGGCATCACCTGGAGTAAGAAGCTGAACTTTTAGTAACAGCATCTTTTGTCAAATTTGACTTTTCAGTAGAGGGATGCTGCTGAAAAGTCACAACTAAACAACACTCCTAATAGAACATCACAGAATGTACAACAGAGCCAGTGTAGCTTCATAGGAGCATTATCAGAATATTACAGTGATGTAACAAAGGGCCAATACAACAGGAGCGCTGTATCCTGTTGAAATCATTCTTATTAAGCTTCATATTAACTGACTGTCTCGTGTAGCCTATAAAAAGATACATGAGAGAAAGTCAATAGCAGGCCTAAAACAGGCCTACTGCAGGCCCGGAGAGCCTATTTAAAGCCAACAGTGGATCGTTGTGCAGGCTGCGTATACTGGACTTCATGAATGGGAATCGGCAGCAGCCTCCTGCTGAATGGCTGACAGATCCAGGTCCAGAAAGAAAGGCGATGAATGGGAGCCTGCGTACGGAGTCACGAGTCGGTACACTGGTTCTGGATCGGGCCTGTACATCCCATCACATCTGATCACATCAGATCACATCACATCAGGCCCCTGAGCCGTCCTGTGGCTGACCAGACTTCACTCCCTCAAGGCTATTAAATGGATTATCGGAAAAGCCCCTTTACGCGGCGCGACCCCCCCCACCCCCTCCTCAAGTCCAGGAAGCCTCATCCCACAGTATATCCGCGCTCGGCACCTTAAAAACGAACCGACTGCACTTGTTCTCTACATCAGAAAACCCTTAATGCAGGGTTCGTCTCGGAGGTTGACTGTGGGGATGAAACGGGTCTAACAGCAAAACACAGCAGCCTCCTCTCCTCCTCCTCCTCAGCACCTGGAGGTTTGTTGTTGTTGTTAGCCTCAACAAAAACCCACGATGCGGACGCCTCTCTCCTCACACCATCATTAAAAGGCTCCGCAAAACATGTCTAATCGCACGCGTCAAGATGATCCAGACGCGCTAAATAAGAAATAAAAAACACAGCAGCGGCAGCAGCAGCAGCCGCGGCAGCAGCGGCTCTCACCTCAATACAGGACTGGCTTCATGACGCTGGTGTCTCTGGGACGAGCCTGGTTTTGCTGTGAGGGTGTTCACTCCGCGAGATCAGACATGGTTCGTTCCCTCTTTCAGCTGATGTTTCCCTCTCCGGGTTATACGAGCTCACAGCCGCTCAGCTCTGCCTCCATCTCTCTGCTCGACACACTGTGTTGCTGTAGCTCCAGCTCTGCTGTCCAAAGACCGCTGACAAGCCAGAGAGAATCAGGAAAAAGGTGACTTCCGGCGTGTACTTTCAGAATAAAGCCACAAGTTGCTGAGCAAATGAGAAGCCTTTTGTTTTGGACTCCACCACAGCAAGTCCTTTGTTCATTGCAGGTCAGTGGGTTGTAGGTATTTGAACACAGTTCCTGGTTATTCAGACAACTATTTACAGTTGGTAATGCTGCAGTTTATCAGTAATTTCCCAATAATGTCCTCTGAAATATCCTGAAGATAACAATTCAACATGACACTAATTCATTTTAGTAGTATAACATGTCAGGGCAGTGTGTTTGCAGTCAGTTGCAAATTTGTTAGATAATAACACAGTGTCTGCTGTAGATGATATTTGTGCTAAGTCTTGAAGAGTTGTGCTAAATCAAAGTCTGATTTAGATTTGACCTTTGTTGCTTTAATTTGTGCTCACACTGTGTTTATCACTGCATGTTTCTAGATGAAAGTACGACAATCTAACAGACAGAAACCTTCGGGCCTGGTGATGTTTCTCCAGACAGTCTGGTCTCTGGGTCTTTATAATGAAGCTGCAATATTCTCATCTATGCACTGCAGTTGACGGGACCTCAAGGGGGCAGGGGACATACAAAATGCATAAATGACGGAAGGTGTACTACTGTGCATTTTGTATATTTTTAGTTAGGAGTTTTTTTAGTTATTTAGTTTAGTTATCACAACACTTACATCTAACTTTCACTACATATATTCCTTAATGTGTTGTACTGGTTTCAGCTGGTGCAGTATTTGAATACCGTTGTACTACAAACTGTATGGTGTTAGTTAGTTGTTATTCTGTTTTTCATCAGACCTGTTACTAATTAAGTGCACACCTTTGCCCTGGTTCTTATCTTAAGATGTTTTTCTATGATGAAAAATGTAAAGCTTAACAAATCTAATCTAATCATGGCTGAAAAATGCATTCGTAAAAATCACAAAAAACTAACTCGAGCACACATGGATATAGTGAGCAACTGAAAAATCCTTTCATTGCACAATTTTTAAATAATAATTTTTCATTATTTCCTAATACCTCAGCCACTTTTTACTGTGATTTTAAGACTTTTATTTTGAAGGGACACGCATATACAGGCATACTCGGTGTGTATTTGGCTGAATTGACAGCAGCTTCCTTCACTGGGGGGCGTGTGTGTGTGTGTGTGTGTGTGTGTGTGTGTTTCACTGATCTATTTAACAGCCACCATAACTGCCCTTAAAGGAGCCACGCCCTTTTATTGTTGCCGTAACTCGCCACTGACACAATACAATACAAGAGATCCTGTGTGTGTGTGTGTGTGTGTGTGTGTGTGTGAATGGATGAATGAATGAATGTGAAAAAAGAGGAAGCATGCACACTCACACTTGACACAGCCAGATACACAGTGCCTTTGAAAATACACTCACACAGCAGCAGTACTGACCCTGCCAACAGAATCACATACACTGAAGTGGAGGCTGCAGCTGGTCCAAACACACACACACACACACACACACACAGTAACAGTACTGACTGAATAAATGTTTTCTCACTAACACCGTCTGTCCCTAAAAACTGCTCACTGGGGGCTCATGGGAAGAGGATCAGGACCAGTCAGACCAGGAGAACCTCTCTTAGACACTTGCTTAGACTCTTCTAAAAAAAAAAAAGAAAAAAAAAGACTTCTGACGTAACCATTGACTGTCTTGACTGATGAAGACATGACGTAAGCATGAAGTCATGCCAACATGTAAAAACCCACTGCTCTTTGAACAGAGCTGCTCAGAGGACAAAAACAACTTGAGCCAGTGATAAAAATGAAGCAGAGAAGGTGGACAGTGTGTACATAGATGGCCAAAGACATAGATGCTTCAATTACAAACATTGATAAATTTCCACAGTTCATTAAGACTGCAGCTGTAAATATTAATAAGAAGTTTACATATGGATTTTCCCTTGCGTTTACCCAGAATTTGTTATTAATACTCCACTTCGGTTTTTAAATTTTCTTACATTTCTTACAGTGACTTAATTTATGAATTTTACAGTTATTATGATACTGGTGGTGGCAGTGGTTATTAATTCCTCCTTTTTTAACTGTATATTTGGTATTCATTAATTTATTGTTGTTTCTGTTATTTTTATTCCCTCACCAAAGATACTCACTTTTGTAATCAAGCCAATAAGAAGCAGGTTCCCACATATCCTAAAGCTCAGATTGACATGGTTATATACAGGTTGTTTGGGCCAAATGAGACTTTTCACGTGGCCCACTGATGTTTACCACTCAGTGAGAGGCTCTAGCGTAGCACACCTTCACTATAATCCTCTCTGAGAGGATTGACTCTGTGGCTTGGTGGTGGGGCTAAGGGCTAAAATAATAACCTGGTCAGGGTAAAGACAGGTGGTAGTGGAAGGGGTTGAGCAGCTATTGAAGGTCAGCATCGGATCTGACTCTTTCCTCTTAAACCAACAGCTTTGCACCTGCTTCTGGTCAGAGCTGTCACGCTCTGATCTTGTTTTCCTCTTTTCTCAGCTGTTAAGCAGCTCTAAACGATCCACATAAGGATTAGCGGTAGACAAACGCTTATAGAAAAAGCATGTTTTATACCCAAATTAAATATTTTTAATTCATTTACAGTAACTAAACCCACTTGTACATCTTCCTGGTAACCCCCGATAACCCTCTCAACAACTCATGATGTTCATTAGACATTTGCACATTAGGAACAATGGTACATTTTATTACCCTGATAAATATAAATATAAATCCAAGCAGCCTGTATATCCTGCACATAGAAGTGTATACATGCATGCAGAGCACATAACCACCTTTTATATTTATATAAAGTAACTTAGTACATTATCCAATAAATATTTATTCCAGTATTCACCCATCTTGGTACTAAGAGAATATCTGCATGTTAACCTGCATGTAGAAAGTATATGTTGCTGTAAACACCGAAAGCTGCTATAAGTCAAATTCCTTATATAAATGATAAGCCAATAAGGCTGAATCAGATTCTGATAACTACTGCTCCTTTTAGGCTTTTATTGTGAAATACCACTTTTTGTTTTTGGATTAAAAGAAGAGTTAAATGTTGCTATGAGGAATTTTTGCCAGTCTTCATATAACTTATGTTACCCATAATACTAAAATAGCCGTATCATCAGAATGAATTTGCAGTGTTGCTATGGATTAAAGTGTTTGAGGAGTCGTCTCCATCATTACCTTAAATATTAGTGATGACTGTGATGATGACGACAGAAAGCTCTAAGCTCATCATGCTCAATTCATACCCAGAATAGAGGCAGGAGCTGCTTAATGAAACAAAAAGAGACCTGGGCTGGGCAAAGGCTCTCTCTCTGTCTCTCTCAAGAGACCCCTCGCTTCTTATTGATCCTCACACACTTCCTGCCGGAAGGATGAATCGACGGTAGCCTCGAGGGGGCAGGGGCCACTTCAACCTCCTGCTCAGCCACAGACCAGTCGCTGTCTCTCCCACATCGCCTCTGTTTTAGTCCCTTCCTCTCTGTGTTTCAATTCCTCTCAGTTTATCACATTGCTCCTCCTTCCTCCCATCTCACACTGGAAAGTCACTGTTTTCAGTCCATCTGAGAAACTTTCCCATTTCTTCCTCTGTGCAGACGTACAGTACAATTCAATGGCAGAGCAGGAACCCATAACATAAGACTGCACACAAACAACACAGCCTTCTCAGTGGGCGTCATTGATTAGCAGTTCGAATACGTATATACCAAATTTAGACTTCAGGGGGGTGAGGCAGGGGCGGGTGGGTGTGGTGTGAGAGACAAAAGGGAAAATAAAAGAGAGATCCTTTTGAGTTGATTTCCTGTGAAAGCATCTAAAGTGGTTGGGATGGAGATTGGCCTCCTGGGGCTGTTTGAGGATCAATGTGTCAGCGGGCTTTAATAAGAAACTGCCCCTCACTGTCTCCTGACCAGGAAAACACACCACTGAAGAGTACAGAAAACTCCGCTTGTGACACAATTGTATTCAACATGAGTCAGACTCCGCACCACAGCCGTATTTGTAGAAATGTGAAAAACAACAGTCTGCATGCATGAATTACTGATGGGGGAAAATTTAAAGGCTGTAACCTGAAGCTCCGTGGAAAACACAGTGAACTATCTGCCTCAGAGGGAGCAGTAAAATGTGGAACAAAACAAAATTTACCTGAGAGGAGGTCCTGTTTCCATCTTGTATAAGCGATGCCCTCAGAGAGGAGAAGGCCCCCACTTCCACCACCACTACCAGTACACCTTTTTGATTTAACATCCATCTTTTGAAGGTGGGGCTCACACAGACAGCTGAATAAGGATTCAAACCAAAACTCTGCATCAGTGGAAGCGTGTTGTTTAAGATACTGAGGGGTCAATGAAATACGATCCAGGAAGTCCAGCTGGAGCGACAGATTAATGCATTTAAAAGCTTATCAGACACAAAAACACTGCACAGTAGTTTGTAATATTCACACAGTCAGTTGCTGTCACAAAGTACTGCGCCGGGAGTGTGTCTTTATATGAACGTCATTGGCCAACGCTGTTGCATGTTGTTGTTTTGAGGCCTGATTCCACCTATAGAGAGGAGTTACTAACTGAAAAAAGATTTCTGGTGATTGACCAATAACACCAACTAAAAGTCATGATATCTCTGACTACTGTTTCTATTCCTTTTATTCATCTATATCGAGCAAGTTCCCAAAATGTATGGAAGTGTAATAGTAAATCACTTGTGTGACCTTTAATGTAACATTGGTACCATTTTCTGATAAGGCATCAGTCATAATGGATTTATAAACTGTAATTTATGGCTCTGTCATTGATTAATCACTTATTAATTCTTTAAATATTATAATCCATTAGTAATAACAGCCTTAAGGTTGCCAGGTGGTGGAAAATCCTCCTCCAGCATGGCACTTTTGTCCCTTTAGCTCTTTTCTTAGATTCCTCTATAACAGACTGACTGAAAAAGTACAAAACAACATCTGAACCAAAATCCATTTATTAGTTGTTTATTCACATTTATAACCAGAGACTTGGTAGAACATTGTAGAACCATTTATTAATGATTTCCTGACACTTAAAACTGTAGACCTGACGGCTCAGAGGACTTTCACTAATGAATCTGAGAGCTGGATAAGGCAGCTGCAACTCAAAAGATGTTGTTATTAAGCACTTATTACTCAACTGTAAAGCATTAGTAAAATGATTTGATAAAGTTATTAATTACAGCTGATAAAACCTTTATAAATGATGCCTTACTAGATGTGGATTAGCAGATTAAACAGTTAGTTTCTCCCTCTGCATTGTGTGTACCATGTCACCTACAACCTCCTACCTAAATAAAGTGCAAGAATTATATTTATTATGCCCAGAGAGCCAGTGTCAGAGCTCCAGGGTTGATTACATAATACCACATATACATTCTCGCTTTAGAAGTCTCAAACCTAAAGAAAAGTTCTCCCTATTTAACAAACACAAGTCATGTCTTCTTGCTGGGGCGCTGACTGCTTACAGAATCTCATCACACAGTGTCAGAGGTGTCAGTCTGCCAGCTGAGTCACACCAACTTTCACCGGCAACCACTTTGCAGAGGTGATAAGAAATTAACAGTAGCGATCCTCAGATGACCTGCTGGTGAGACGTAGGTGTGTGTGATGCATGGTGAGTGCGATGATGTCATCTGGCGTTCAGCCCAAAGATAGCACAGTAAACCACACTATGGGTGACACTGTAAACAACACGAGGAAACAACAACAGGAAGGAAAGCACGTCAGTAAGTCATGTGCTGCAGAGGCTCTGCCAATAAACTTTATGGTGCATCAGGAAACACAAAATGTAATTGTTACAGATTAACCACCAAACAGTAGATAAAGTGATTAAATTCAACTTCAACAATTAAAATGTAGCTTATACATTAATGCATTATCTATATCATATATGCACAACTTTTGATAGTCACCAAAATACTACTTTTGATTTACTTATGTTTGAACTTGTAATTAAAATTTGTTCTTAACACTGTAAAGAACAAATTTACAATACAATACAGCAACTTTTACTTAAGTAAACAGATGCAAATACTCCCCCCACCACTGACCATCAAAAGTTTGCAGACAAGTTTAGATTAAAAATCATCTGCAGATCCCATCCAGATGTTTCATAAAAACACTCTATTTTGAATAATAATTTGTGTCTGAACATGATTTTCGGATTTAAAAAAGATCCCACCACACCACAAATTCTCAGCTACTCTTTCTACCTCATCAAAAATCCAGCAGATATGAAAATATTTTTCTCCTGTCTGCATTGGAGGTTTCAAATGTCCACATCACACTTGTGGAAGTTATATATTGGATCATGATTAGTTAAGTTACAAGCTAGCTGCTATTTTGAATGCATGTCTTTAAACTCAGATTTAAGGCGAGCACAGAGAACCCCCTTGATAGTAACCCTTACCACTGCCATGAATGGAGCTTACACATTTATTGAAGCTGATAAAAAATGTCTTCAAAACATTGTATTTCACCAAACAAAGAATGATTTACATTCGTTAATCATGTTTTTTTAATCTTTGCAATGACTGTACAGTGAATAAACATGATCTACATCCACCCGTCACATCCCATCATCTTCCCCAGAAGAGGTGAGAGGAAGGCTGGGTGGGGGGGCGACTTCAGAGGTGTGGTGTGGTTATGTGTGTGTGTGTGTGTGTGTGTTTGGGGGGGACCATGGAGGTCATACGAGAGAGAGACCGGCTCCATATTCAGCATCCAGACTGGCTGATCCGGGATCACGTGGCCGAGTGATTCAGCTAGACGACATTGGAGCAAATCAGAGCACAGGGGGGAGCATTCAGCATGGAGCTACCTGACAGAGGAGGCCTGTTTCCATGGCAACACCCCTTTTTTTGGGGGGGGACAGAGGGAAGGACGAAAGACGGAGATGTTTTCCAAAGGGGATTATGAGAGGGCCGAAATGTTACTGAATGATTTATCCAAAATAAAATGAATGGCACCTCCCAAACACACAAACGTGGGCACCAAACTCCCCCAGCAATCCACCCTCTTTAACACACACACACACACACACACACACACACACACACTCCCACACACTCTTTGTATCCATGCAACAGTCCTCAGCAGTTTATGGCCTGAGCTACTTAGCAACACAAAGGGGAAAAATCCTGAATGGTGTGTTAGTTCAATGAATGCACTGAATGAGATTTTCACAGCCACAGAGAAATGAATGAGGAGGATGCAGCTGAATGGGAGGTATGTCTGGGAGGAAGAAAAAAATAAAAATCTTACCTGCCAAGCTAAAGCACGATTCATGCTGTACGGAGTGTTTCCACGATTCCTCTCTCACCAGGGCTGATCTGCAGCCCAGGAGGCTCTGCTGTGAAAACTGCTGGAACTGAACCCTCTTCATTGATTCAAGACAAAACATCTGAGCTCATGAAGCTCCAAACTGGATGGAACATCAGCCTGAAACGCCAGTTTTTGCTGCTCGTCTCTGCTTCAGTGTGAAGGGCAGAGGTGGTCAGCAGGGCTGTAGCCAACATTTTAAAAATGCTGAGGTCAAGAGTCTAAATTCTGTCAGAAAGAAAGAAAGAAATGTTTTTGACCAGCCACAAGCCAAACTCTGTTAGAGTATTTCCAAAAACTTTACACACAAGTTAAGTCATCTGTAAACTGTGTCTCCCTATGGTGCAAATGTTTAAAGTGGTGTTGATGACATGGGTTGCACAGCTCCCTCCAGTAAGACATGTTTCACGTCCTTCCCCCTACATGAAATAAAACCCCTGTATACTTTAAAGTGAATAATATCTGAAGAAAGTACTCACAAATAGAAAACAAATCTTTCCTAAAATTACAATAATCTGACAGTAGAGCAGTGCGATGTTGTGATGGCACTCGCCATGACATCTGGTCAGTTTTTTCTGTACCGTGAACCTGTGATAACTGCAGTTACTGCTGCAGTTGTGGGCAATTTTGCACGTCTCTCTCGTGTTGGCGAAACAAGGACTAGAGTCCCCACATGAAAGTATTACAATATTTACACATTTGTTGTCCCTCAGGCGGCTCTGTGCCTCAGCACATTTAGTTTGCAAGAGATAATGGACACTACATGAAAGTGCTAAATCTCAGCTTCAATTTGAGCATGTTTACATTAATATAGAAGGAACTCTGTGTGAGACAATGACCTAACACATGGTGCCCAAACTATAGGTGTTGAAAAGTAACTGGACCCATACACAGGTAGACATGGCATGTGAAACGAGGGTTATACCTGCCACACAGTGAGCTGAGACTTGGCACTTGCAGGGCCATTATTTTATTTCAAAGTGAACGTGCCGTCACAGTCCAAGGAGCAAAAAGTTCTTACGGTCTGGTCTGACCTGTAGGAGGACATCACCCCAGGCTGTGGCAATTTGTGTCATTAAAAAAATTAAAATAAAAATTGTTAGTTAGCCCTAAAAAGTTCCATCCAGAGCCATCACTGGGGTCAGTGGTTTCACAGTTGTTACAAGAGGAAGACAACAGGAACTACATTCACACAAACGTCCTATTAAGAATGATAAAAAGGACGTGGTGGGATTTGTTATATGGTGATTTGAGTTTAGAAAAAAAAGAAGGGAAAACTGACGGTGATGCAAGCAGACAAGGGATAAGAGGGACTATAGTCAGGAGAGTTAGCTAAATAATTCATAATCATAATAAAACATAACTTTACTGCCCTCTACTGAACCCAAGATGGAAATGAAAAATCTAGACTATGAAAGAAAGATGAAATAATCCAATATTCTCCTCTTTCTCCTCTCCAGCTGCACACTCAGTCTCTCCCTCACTGCAGGATGCTGCAGACTGCTCCTTGAAACAGCCTCAAAATAAACATGACAGGGCAAAAAACAAAATAAATAAATAAATAAAACGCTGACCCATCAGTGTGCTGTCATTAAAGAGAGCTCTCGGACCAAGGATCAGTCCTGGTGAAATGACCCGTCCACTGCTGTAAAAATAACATCAGGGCCATTAGACTTACTTAAGACCTTTGTTATTCTACAGATGGAGGTTGTTAATATTTATGGAGCTGTCGACGGGCAGCCGGAGAAGCTGAGACGAAGGATATGGAGGAAAGAGAGACGGAGATTGGTGAGAGGGGAGGGTAAAGTAAAAAAGGTGTGCATTTCCAAGTTGGATGTTAAAGGTGAATGGAAGTGGGGGGTGGGGGGCATGAGGCTGTAATTGTGCTGAGATAGCTCAGGGTCTGCTCTGATTGATAAGCAAAAAAAATGGCTAAAGATAGATGGAAAAGTGGAGGAGGAGGCGGCGTTATGTGCGTCTGTCTCGTTAGTCTTTAATGGATGTGAGCGGAGGTGCTCTTTAAGAGGAGGCCTTTCATGAATAATGCAGTCTAATTCAGTCATACTGAGATGCAGGGAGCTCTCAGTGGGACCGCTCAGGCCCGAATCACTGATCAGCACATTCATTCCCCTCTGAGTGTGTGTTTCAGTGCAGTCAGTCACTTCCGCTTCTTCCTCCTGGGTCAGCTGTTAAACAGACCCAGGAGTTCTTACTATCAGCCCACATTTGTCTCTTTACCATTATGACTTATGTAAAAAATACAGAGACCATTGTAATATTACTGTTACTGTCAGAAAATCCAATGAAAAGACCAATGAACAGTGAAACAGTCGTGACTCAATACTTTATGACTTCCTCATCCTGTCTATGGCTCTGAGCCCCAAGCCCATTCATTCTTACTGAGGACATAAACATTTAAAAATGAAGATGTACTTGAATATTTTAAAAAGGCCAAGTAATTCCCTAACAAACCTGGGCACTGTAGCTTCTAGCAAACATTATGCAAACAGGAGTAAATATTGTATTTACTGGGGACTATTTTCAGCTGCGGATTAATACAGAGTATCTGAAGCAGCAGGATGTTGTATCTGTGATTGAATCAAAATATACCACAGAGCCTATGTTCATCTTGATGGAGGAACATGTCATCCATTGCAACAGTGTGTGTTTAATAGTTTTTGGACAGCAACTCTATAGCAGTGATTTTCAATGAACGGGCTGTTGAGGTTATCTGACAGGGACAGATATCATCAATCCACATCCCCTCTTCATCCCACACCTCTGCCATCATCCTGCCTGTGCTACCGACAACTCAAGGCCAGATGATTAGGAATGAGGGCGGGCTTGCATGTATGTTGAGTTCAGTGTCCTTTCTCTCATAATTTTTCCAGCGCATCACAGCATGACTGCCCCTTCAGATCGCAGACTTTTATGAAGTATTTCTCTGCTCCCAGATGCAAAAAAGTAGCTTAATGTAAGAAGAAAGAAAACAAAGAAAACCGTCGCTGATAAATTAGTTGAGTCAGTTCAGAGTAAAGTCAGACACTTGCCCTGCAGGAGACAGCTGTATCAGGCAACTCACACAATACATGTTAATAGGTTGAATTCAATGTATACGAATGTAGAATATCATGAGTCATCCCTAAATAAAATAACCTTGCTGCAAAGTGCAAACCTGTTGTCATTAACTGATTCTGTGTAAGGATCATACACAAACCATTAACCCGACATACACTGTGCCTATCCATGTACTTTTAAATGAAAATGATTTGAAAGAAAAAATTACTGCATAGTCTTTATTTTATCTGCAATCAGTCAGAAAAGGAAGAAGTAAGCAGGTAAACATGCACAGTAATTTGTCTTGGAGAAGTATATTAGAAACACAGACTAAGTAAACACTGATGTTTTACTGCTGCAACCATCATCTATCCGGTGAGGAGTGAATGTTCTCTTAATAGCGAGTGACAGTAACGAGGTGTTTTCTCTGTCAAGAAACATGTCATTAAAAACTGAACTTATCCATTAATCAGTCAATCTCAAGTAAAGAAAATCTCAAAAGGAATGAAAAACAACTTTGTAAATATGTATTGTTCCATCACCACTACCTCTTAAAATAACAATCTCTTTCCAAATAACCTTCACAATAAAGTCCCCAATCAAACATAAAATATAATGTTAAATATATATCACCTTTAATCTTTAAACAGTAACTATTCTCTGATTAAATTCCCTAATTATTCTAAATTCCAGTTTAACTAAAAAAAAAAAATAAAAAAAACACACAAAGGCCCAAGAATCGTGGTCCCTTTGGTATAGGAAGAACTACATTTTAACTTCATTTAATTTGTGCAACAGCAGCACATGTTACATGAACTCCTAATGATTGACTTTAAGCGTTATGTTAATCTAAGATTTTAAGAAGGAACCTTCAGCTATAGTTCTGCTAGCCTTGTACATCAACTGTAACTTGAAATGACAACAAGAGGAACCTATTTTAGAATCAATCAAGCCTTTGATTTTCAGTTTACAGCCCTAAACTGCCCCCTAGTGGATATATTAGCTACTGCAAGAACAAGAATAAAACTCCAAGGTAAACTCTTTGCACGCTGCTGAATGTTGAACCAGCCCCATCTCACATGAGACCAGATGACATTACTGTGGGACAGCTTAGAGGTTCTGGTCGTTCTCATGGAAACGGTGGAGGTGGTCAGAGTACCTTGGAGTAACAGAGAAATAGAGAGAATTAGGAACAACATCAAATATGGATCAAAACATTCAGTCATATAAAGCCAAACTCAACGAGCTTCACTTCCAGCTGTGGGGTACACACTCACTTTTTAGCGCAGAAAGCGGTGCAGTCTCTGCCAATGCTCTCGCTCCAAGCGGTCTTATACAACACCTGAAAATCACAGGTAACAAGTCAGTTCGTTTTCTCTAAAGGTGAACACACAGGAGCTATTGATGGTATGTGTTAGAAGCTTCTCAGATTTATAAGGAGAATTACCAGGAAGACCAGACAATGCAGGAACAGGGTGTAGAAGAAAGCAACGGTCCTGGCCATCTTGTTGGAGAGAATCACACGTCCCTGAGAGACACAAAAATCAAAGGATTAGATAAGGAGTTGCGCCAGACACATGAGCCAAGTGTGTGTGTGTGTGTGTGTGTGTGTGAGAGAGAGAGAGAGAGAGAGGCATACCAGGCTCAGAGTTGCCTTATCCCAGGGGCTGAGGCTCAGGTATCGGCGCTGACGCTCCTGCAAACACAGAGTGGTTAGTCTCAACAGAAACACACACTTGTTTCACACTTTCTATAGAAAGTGTGAAAACAAGTAATATTAAAATGCGACAAAATGTAGTTGTAATTTCCCTCTGCATAATATGTCCTATCCACCTCTAATTCACTCATTTTCCAGAATAATTTTTAACAAAGCGCATAAAATGAGACGTGACTCACTGCTTGAATGTCATCACCATCAATGTGAGACAGCAATTATAAACTATTCCTGGATGAATGCAAACTGGAGAATCCAAATCAGAGCTTGGCCTTTAATTCTGTAGGACTGGCACTAAATCAAGCTCTATTGTCGCTGTGCTGGAAATATCCCAGCCTGTCATCCATATTTGGCCAGTTGTCAGTTGGACCAGGAAATGACAGGTTGCTTTAGAGTGTTTACGAGATTTGATCATGTGTAGGTGTGTGTCCTTTACCCTCTTGCTGAAGGAGGCAAACGGATCCAGTCTCTCCTCGTACTGGGAGGAGTAACGCATCACAGTGTCGTCACTACCTCCAGCCTGCAGCACAGAGGAAAAACACAGATCTAAAAATATTCCTCCAAAATATTTTCAGATTCCACAAGATCAACATGATACCAAATATGTCACCCATGTAGAGCACAGCCATTCATTCAGTCTCTCTCTCACACACACACACACACACACACACACACACACACACACACACACACACACACACGATGACGCACTCTGCTGGGGTAGCTCTGCAGGAATTTGATTTTCTCATAGAGTTTGATGTTGTCTGCTCTCAGGCTGTCCAGCTCATTCTGCAGGGCCTGCATGGTCTGCTGCATGGAGCGATTCTCCTGCAGGGGGACAGAGGAAACAAATGGATGAGAAATTAGTCCTCTCAGAAAAGGACACAGGAGTATACTGTGTGTGTGTGTGTGTGTGTGTGTGTGTGTGATAAGGAGAGATCGTGACTCACAGCTTCTAGCTCCTGGTTGCGGGAGCGGAACCTCTCCCTTTGGCTGGAGATGATGGAGAGCAGAGAGTCCATCTGGCCCTGAGGAAGCTCAGGATGGGGGCTCACGCCTGAACCTGGAGATAATGCAACACTTAAATGCCATATTTCACCTTCCTATCTTTATATGCATGTACGGCCACAGATGTTGTATGATAAATGTGTTTTATTTGCACACAGGCAGTCGTGAGTCTAACTCTGGACTCTGTCTTGACTGGCACATGTAAGGGAAAAAAAACACTTAAATCCCTCTAATCAGGCGAGTTTGCAGTATTTCAACAGACAACCACCCCCGCAGTGTCTCCACTCAGCAGGTTTACCTCACTTCAATCAAAGAAGTTGTGCTGTTGGCAAGTCAGGCTTCAGTATTTTCACTTTTATGCCCGTGAGGACTGACACCGCTTTCATGTGCTATCACCTCCATTAGAACAAAGACTTTTAAATGTGCAGATTTCACACGAGCATCAAAGCAGGGAGATTAATTAAAAGAGTCTGCCTCAGTTTAACAGTTATTATACAGTGGTAGCTTATTATCTTTTTAACAGAGAGAAAAAAAATCAATGTGTCTTGAAGAGATGCACCCAAATTCACAAAATCTTTTTCTGTCTTGCCATGACATTTTCTGTTTGGCAGCAGAGAAACATAACAGCAGATAAGACAATTAAAACGCTCCTGATACTTTCAACCAGCATGCATACATGAATATTTAAACCTATTTTCTCTTTTAGCTCATTACTATGAGTATTGGTGTCTTACATGAACACACTATATTCTGCCAAAATTAATATATTTTGGGGTTTTTTATATTACAGATTTCTGTGTTTGTGTTTTTCTCTGAGCTCCTGTCATCAGTTTGAAGTGCACAGGGCTTAGTTGGACAAAAGTGATGTTAGAGTTTATCAATATGTGAATCAATCAGTGTGTTTACAGGCAAGTGAGTCACTGGGTTACAGTCAACTTTCTCCTGTTAGTTGGTTTCTTAAATGTCACAAAACCAAGAAACTGGTTTGTGTGTAATCAAGGTAGGGGGACTAAAGAAACCTGATTTCTAAACAACTGGGTTTCTAATTGGCTTTTCACAAAAATGCATGTGCATGACAAAAGACTACAGGCAGGGGGAAGCATCAGCAGAGACCATCACTGGGGGATCATCGTATTTCAAATGATTCCATCCAAAGTCTGACAAAAACTGAAACTAACACAAAGAAGCCATCTGACTTTGTGTGTAGAACCCAGGTACGTACCAGCAAACATAGCAGTGGCCTCTTTGATTGGCTCAGGGATGTTCCCCATGTTGCTGACCTCTGACCCGTCTGCGTCGGGGCGTGGCAGGGAGGACATGCCCTGGATGGTGCTAAGGTCGTGCTCCAGCTTCAGGATCAGCTCCTTCTGCTCCGCGCTGGTGCGCACTGCGGCCGAAAACTCCACCTGCAGCTCCGTGTAACGGCCTGTCGAGGGCAGAGAGGAAAGAGGAGGAGAACTTGTAAATGATTTTTCATTCAGACACCTTGCTTGTCTTTAGATTTTATTTATAGGTCCCGAACTAACTCACCTGTAGCAGCTGTAAATGGCAGAAGCAATCCAACATCCACAACATCACTGAAAACCCCTGTGGGATTCCCTTTTCTGCCCCAAAATCCTACTTTGAGTCTTTCCTACTAATCTCTTTCTCTGAGAATACTTCTTTTACACAACCATCCAGGTGTTTAACAAAGTACATTTCCAACAAAGTTTTTGGCAAAGAAAAAAAACTACCACAGCACACTTTTAGTATTTGTATAAAAGAGATTTACTTCAATTATCACACCTAGGGTGCATGTGAATAATAATGATGAATCAAATGTCAATCATAACAAATACATTGTGAACGTTTCATACAGTGATATTGCTTTTCAATGTTGTAGAAGGGACTGTTTTACAGTGCTGAGAACAAACAACATGATACGTTTAGTAAATAGAAAGATAAAGAAACAATGATACATGAGGAAAAACGAAAGGGAGGGAGACCCCGAAGGACAAAAAAGCATCTCAGGAGTGACAGAAGTGCTAGGGAAACAACTTTCAAAAAACATCTTAACCATCCCTTTACAGTCATGCAGCCTTTTGTACTACAACACACACGTACGCGCACACACACTCACAAAATAAGCAGTGGGAGAAGTTATGAGAATTATTACTTCCACGTTGTTGATGACAGGTTGGAGAAAATCATCTAAAAACACTCTGAACTTGCTAAAGCCTCAACAAGCATCTTAAAGCTTTCCAAAAGGGTGGGGAGATGGGGGCGAGGGGGGGTGGGGGTTAAAGATCTCCCCAGGTCATTTGGTTGTCAGACTACACTGTGGTTTAAGCTATGGGTGAAGTGAAGCAACGACACAAGGTAGCAACATACAGAAAAAAACTGTCAGCAACCTTTCAACAGAGGTGGATAACTATTTCACTATTTGGCTTTTTGCTTCCTCTTTTAAGTCTTGTGAGTTTTCACTGAAATGTTTTTTATCGCCCCAGAGTTGATCTCTGGGTGTTAAAATTGTACAGATAAGCATGAAATAACCAAAGAGATAAAGAGGAAATGGTTTAAGACTTAAAATTAGCTGGAGCCAACGTGAGAGGTGAGCTGAAAAAAAACAAAAAAAACAAAGCACGCGAGTAAAGTGGAGGGTTTGGGGTGGGAAGAGTTTAAAGGATGAGTGTATTGTGCTGTATTATGTGTGTATGTATTACTGAGTGTGCTATGCATACAGCACCACTGATTCGGAAAGTGTTTCCTTACAAAACCCACTTCATAAGATATATTCTAAAAGTATTACAAAAAACATCTGAGGTTTTTTTTCTTTTCTTTCATTTTTTTTTTCCTGAATATGGTGACCAGTGCTGCTGTTCGGGCTTCCATTACAACTAATATGTCAAATGAATAACCACTACTTCAACAGATCATACAGTAAAGCTTTACGACTTCAGAAAACATGATATGATATACAGCATCTGTTACACCTTTACAATGTTATTCAACAGTGTATAGAATCATCTGATTTAAATTTGTAGAAAAATATCTGTGGATCATGGAAAAGTCCTGAATCGTCCCTTCTCTCCTCCTGCCTTCAAACAAAAGCATACTGTGACAATAGTGAATCAATAGCTACTTGATCGACTGTATTTACACGTCTCTTTTCCAAATAACCATTAGAATTGGCACACGTCATTATCAATACCTGTAGTGCCGTTATTAATGTCACAGCAAACCTGACACAAACAGAAAAATACAAAATGCCCTATGAATAAATTCAGTGTTATTACAGTGTACGCTGTTTCTGCATGCTTCCTCCTTCATTCAATGCTCTGGCCTTTCGCTGCTAGTTAGGTTATGTACAACGTAAGAAATGCATTGTGGGAAAACAACTGTCTGAAATGAGACCCGCAAACCGAAACACATCTGCAGGCCAGTCGTTAAGAATACACAAGTTTTTGTTTTCTCTTTTTACTGTTTCACTGCACTCCAGCGATTATATACAACCCTCTCTGGAGAGCTGAGAAAAGTTGACTTTTAAGTACCACTACGAGGTGTGTAAGAAATAAATCTGGATCAAGACGTCGGACAGATCATGAAAAAAATCAGGTGATATCGTCTACATCTAATGACATCACTAGTTTGGTGCCCTGCTTGGCAGTTAAAGGCACAAATCTGATGATCTCACATGGTTTAGGTGAGTTGATGGATCTGGCTATAAAATGGCAAATGGGTTAAGTGCTTATACTTTACAGTAGCTATTCATCACCATAAAACATACTGTGGTTGTCCAGTCCAAGCAGTCCAACAGAAGGCAACAGGCCTTCAGTATTCTGCAGAAGACAGATGTTTCACATCAGTCGTCCACAGGAAGAGCCAATGTTTGAGGAATTTTGCAATTATTAGATGCATTAGAAAATCCAATTTTAACTAATGCATCTTAATGCAGTGCAATGAGGTTATCAGTATCTTTTGACAGGCTGCCAATATGTCTGAATGTAGATTCAGGGAAACGGGAGGCTTGAGGATGGACTGAGGAGATTTTGGAAAGAACCCAAAACACGTGTTTACTCATAATATCTACAACTGTACAGGACAATGTCTCTCTGTCACACAGTCATCTGTAGTTTGAAATAAGGGTCTGCTATGTAAGAATGCAGTTCATCATGTAGAAAACAGGGGTACAGCTATCTCATGTGTTTTTTTTAGTGTTAGGGTGTGGATAAGAGTCTGTGCTTGGTTCACAACCACTTTTAAAAAAGGCATACATTTCCCAGGATTCTGGGACCGTACTCTGCTGTAGTGTTTACAGACCCTGTCCTAGGTTAAGTCTTCAAAAAAGATCCTAATAAGTGCTTTGTTACGGACTGCAATATAAATTCTGCATAATCATAGGCTGGCTATCTCTGTTCAATCTGGCATAGCACACCTGCTAGCTGGTACACTTCTCTAATCTCAATTTGGCAGATATGACCTCTTTCAAGTTAACATGTGTTCTCAAGTTTAGGTAATTTCATTTGACCTATTTGACAAAGTGTATACACTTGGACCTGTTATAATTATGTTGATGTGATTAACAAGTGGGCGAACTCTAAACTCTAAAGAAAGCTGCATGCCCTGCCGAGCGTTAGTGTTGGGCTTGCCCAAGAAACAGCCAAAAAAAAAAAAAAAAAAAACATTATCGGAGAATAGAAAACAGGAAAAGAGATATGCTATCATATATTCACTGATCTTGATATGTCCTTTGATTCTCTAGCTAGCAATTTAAGAGCATAACTGTTGTGGTAAAAGCTTTATGCTTACGGGAGCATGAACTGTAGCAAACACATCTTTCAAAGCTATTGAAATGACACTAAACTTTAGGATTCATGAATATACAAACAAATGAGAACTAGTACATCTTTGTAAATATTAACCAATACTGCCGGCAGTCTATACGTCTAATAAAAATGTTACTTGCCCTCAGGAACAGTATAATCCCTTAAAAAATAGACAACTCAAATGATAAGACATTAAATGAAAAATACAGCACCTATAAATAAGCAGAATAAAAACCAAACTATAAATGCAAAATAGCAATAAAACCAAGCTACAGTAAATCATAGTATTACACTACTTTGTGAGAAGATTAATGTAATGGTAACGCATCAAACAGCTTAAAGAAGGGTGTCAGTTGTGCACTAGTAGTGTGTGCAAGTAGATACGAAATATGACCCCACTCATTGGAAACACTGAACACTCCTCAATCGCACACGCTTGTGCACACGCATGTATTGACGGGCATGCGTGTACATGCACCCACGCAAACGCGCACACACGCACGCGCACACACACACACACACACACAAAGGGGAGGCAGTGGGCTGACAGGCACTGAGGGCTTGTGTGGGACAGGGAGGAGGTGATATGCCTTATAATTTGTAGTGTATACAGTAGAATTCAATGCAAAAGACTTAACATCCCTGGATACAGGATAGATAGACTGGAGGAGAGTGGTAACTACTCACACCAGGATTGGGGTGAATTCACTTTGACGGCAATCAACAGAACGTACAGCTTAATCAAGTACTGTACATTGCAATTCCATTCACTACAACCCATTTTTTCAGTCAAGAATTTCATTATTAATAATCTACTTCTTAAATTTAACTCTGAGTGAATTGACCTCGACCCTGACTTACATGCAGGCAAATACAAATGCACACGAGACGCACAAACACACACACACACACACACACACACACACACTCTTCCTGATTTGGCCTATAAAAAGATGTGTGTTTGTGAACAGAGAAATTTTTATCGGTGGTGCAGACACACACATACACCCAGCAGGTCCAGTGCCGGGCAAAGCTGTGACGTGCACAACCTAAAACAACAAGAGACACGTATAGTATCACCATGTCAGACAGCTACAGTACTACGTGAAATTCATTGTATCGTATTTCAACAACGCAACATTATTCCATTCTAATTCGCTTCTTTTTCTTTTAAAAACAGTAACCAGTAATTCTCTTATTTTCTGTTCTTATTTTGTACTAATTAAAAATGCTTCCTAAAATTCCCTATTTTGTACTCTTTAGAGTCAATAGACTGTGCAATCTCTTATTGGCAACCAAATTGCAATATCAAAAAAAAGAGATCATCCTTCATCCTTAAAAGAAGGGTTTAAGGAGGCAAAAGAGGGTTCCTTCCTTCCTTCCTCTTCAGATGAGTGCGTGTGTTTGTGAGGAATTAGAGATCCTTCTGGCCATCACATGGCTGTCAGCAGGATAGGATATGGGACACAACAGGTCAAAGTTCATCTTTCTTACATCAGTAACCATGGCAGCTCAGCCGGCAGGCCTTCCACTACCCTCTTAAGAGTGTAGGAGTGAGATAAAAAAGAAAACATGCTGCCATTGAGAAGAGAACACGCACACACACACATACACACCATTTTGGGTGTGTATATATATATATATACACACACACACACACACACACACACACACACACACACACACACACACACAGGTGCACACTGACACAACCCCTAACGTACAAACACGCACACACACACACGCAGTGAGTGAAAAAGGCAAAGGGTTTGTAACAGTCACTCTACAGTGTGAAAAATGAGGCGTCTCACTGAGTGAGGGGAGGTTTGTGGACACTTGGGAGGTGAGAAGAAGAGCGGAAAAAATCTCCTTTAAGAAAGTGAGAGTTCTTGTAAGAGAGTTCCTGTCTCTATCTATCATCTATCAGTGTCTATCACTGTGACAGCTGCTGTGTCAGGCCTTGCCTGTGTTACTGAGTCCAGGTTTCAACCCCAGCTGTGGGTCAGACCCCAGCTCAGGACTAACCAGTCTGGTGCACCAGTGGCTGGTGATAGGGGGAGGTACAGCAGGGCCGGAGGCCAGCAGGACGGCTAAGTGCTTTTCTCAGTACAAAAACAAAACTCAGTTAAAAAAAAAAAGGAGAGACACTTAAGTTCTCTTATTTTGTTCTTCTAGGTATTCAGTAAATCTTCTTTTTAAGGGTTTTGCCAACCACTCTTTGTTTCTTTCCTCTTTTCGGAAAGCTTCTATGTAATAAAAATGGCTGCTGAGCTTGACTTTGGCTGTGTCCACTCTCCAACTGGAACAGAGCAGGAGGGGTCCAAGGTTAGAGGTCGTGAGGTTATGAAACGAGAGGGATGAAGGATGGTCAGGGGGAGCTAGAACTCCCACTCTGAGGGATCCTCTTTGCTGGCAGCCTTCTCCAGCCTGTGGATGATGTTATTGAGATTGGCTGCTTTCTTCTTGCGCAGATTGTTGTCCCTGGGGTTTCTGGCAGGGCCAGAGGCTGGGATGTTAGTACTAGAGGCATGGCTACTGGAGGTTGCCTCTGTGAGGCTGAAGAGCCCCAGTCCACCCTGTCCACAGCTGGAGCCTGGCCCGGCTAAGCCTGAGGTGGTGCAGTCTATCTGAGCAGGGGAGTTATTAGAGCCCCCTGCCTCAGACTCAGCCTCCATGTCGTGGTCTTTGCATGCTCCTCTGTGATCCTCCAGGCCAATGCCCAGTCCCTGGCGTGTCTCCACTGTGCCCTCAGATTCTGTCCCATCACAGCTGTCCCCCTCTCCTGATTTGGACCCACGGAGGGAAGGAGATCCCCCGTCACTGCCAGGCCCCAACCCTCCAGCTGCCTGGATCTCCTCTATGAAAAGCTCTCGCCGGATACGTGACCTAGAAGAGACACGTGGGTTTAGTCACGCTACTCAAACTATAAGATTCTATTTGTCGAACCAAACACATACTAACACATGATCTCATATTAATGTATATATGTACTGATATCCGTTTATATGGAACAAGACAGTAGGGCAGTCCTTGCTTGTTGTGGGAATTTCTGAGACAATGTCCAAAATAATCTAGCAAATAACAACACGATTTGATATGCATACAGAAATACAAAAACTTTTCAGTTATGCACAGATAAAGTTATGAGCTGCAAACCTACAAATATTTTTTTCTAAAAGAAACACAATTAAAATTAACGTAAGTAGGTTTATATAACTATTACATTGGATGTATTTAAATTATATCAAATCCCTTTGATGAACAGCTGGTAATGAAAACATCTGACACCAATCATTCTCTTTCTTCCATATGCTGACCTGTAATTGTGGAACCAGTTGATGACAGTACTGGTCTTTAGGTTGAGCTGGGAGGCCAGCTCCTCAATGGTTTTGGGAGAGGGATAGGGTTTCTGCTGGTAAGCCTTTTTCAGAGCCTCCTTCTCCTCGGGGCCCAACACCACCCTGGGCTTCTTCAGGTGCTGCTGTCCCGGGCTCTGGGAGCCCTGCACATAATCTACCCCCACCAAGCCTCCATCCACAGAATGACTATCACTCAAGGAGCTCAGCCGCCTCTTCATGTAGGCTGAACAGTGACACAAAAACAAGAGGGTTAAGTTAGTACCTCACAAACACATTTATGTAATGAACAAATATGGGGAGTATCAATACTAAAATCACATCTGCAGCAGATTGATGGTCTGGTCTAAAATCTCCAATTTTTGACTGTGCTGTAGTTAACAGATGCAGGAATCTGTGTTGATGAGCATAAAATCTTTCACAATTCTAATTAGTGGATTAACTCTCATGAAAATAACCCTAGACTGATCCATATTATTCAACCTGTTTTGGAATATTTTGCATTTATATTTGCAATCTCTAGATTTTTGTATTTTTAATCAACATAAAACATATTGCCCTGATCTCAGTTTCAGTGCTAAGCAGACATTAAGTAATAAACGATCAGGAGTCTGTCAAAGTGGATGTTCCACGTCTGATGAATGAACCCAACCTACAGGGGACAGAAAATATTCCTAGTAACATCATCAACGGCCACTAGATGGTGCTGTCATCTCACTCTGGAATTCTAACAATGAAAGCATCTCTTCCATTTTATAGCAAACAAGCAGCACCATTCACTCCGGGCACCAGCAGCTGAAAATGAACAGCTCATGGCAGCTTCGCATGAGGTTGACATTTTCTCAACCCCGATACAAGCTGGGAGATATATTAGTGATGCAGGGAAAAACCCCTCAGAGCAAGGTTAGAACTGCTCTGAAAGTTGTGTGCTGCCTCGCAGGCTTGTACCACAGGGGTGAGAGGTCAAATATGGTTACTCCAGACTAAGTCCATGTCTTTCCTCTGGGCTTTGCTGTTGGCCAGGTCTATTCCCCATTGCTATTTGGATGGCTTACTTTGGGGTCAATAATCTAAAATGAAGTTGAATGGACAGTAACCCCTCACATCCAACCCCTGAACACACTGATGTAAGGTCAGTTTTGTTTTTTGCCCTTGTGTATAGTTTGGGATATCAGGAGGGTAAACTGATCGCAGATGCTTGCGCCTACTGGCAGGTTCAAAAATGCTTCTCCAAAGAGAGAGCGAGCTTCAAGTGGACAATAGAGGGGTCACTCGGAGGCAGCGAGGAGGGTGAGGCCACTTGGCTGAGCTGATTCTTAAATGCTTTGTGAAAGCAGAAGGGAACAGAGAATGATGGAGTGATAGAGTGGCTGTGGGCTAATAAATGATAAAAATACGAGCTTATAGACACTGATGATTATTATGATGACGACGATGATGAAGAGGAATGCTGATGACTGTGAGTAAGCAGGCCCCCGGCAGTCCCCTAGCTGTCACATCTAATACAGTATGTGATGTCTGCGGTCCTGATTGGTACTGACATCACACCAAGATGACTGTGATCTGCACAACATGCTCTGCTGTCCTGCACAAAGGATATTGTGTGTGCAGATGTGCATGTGTAATTCAAAGGCTGCTGCTTGTGTTTTATTGTGAATGTATTTATAAGATAAATGCATGCTTAAGCAGAATAACATGAAGGTTTTTCTATGAGTCTTTTGTTTATTGTTTCTGACAGCATGCTACACACTGTATGGAGTGTGTGTTTGTTTCTCCTCATTGAGCTTCTACCACACACCTTTCTTCTCCAAGCGTTTCATGTCCATGAGTTTCTCCACACTGTGTGGGTCCTGGAGCCAGAGCTGCATGCGGACAAAGGGCTCCCTGCCCTTCAGGCTGAGCTTGTGCCAGGGTTTGGGCCTGGCCAGCAGGTCTGAGACAGAACCCTGAGTCAGACCCAGGATAGTCTCCCCAAACAGACGCTGGCCTGTTTAGGAGAGAGAGAGAGAGGGAGAGAGAGGGGGGAAATTAAATGATCATTTCTGAGAACTGATTCAATGGCTGAATAATTCATCAATGGGGAGGACAGGGGAAAGGGAAAGACCCATAAACCGAAAAAAAAATGCAACAAAACACAACAGGCAAGAGTGAATACAACCCCTGTGTTTCTTACCAAGGTTATTATCAGTCAGCACCTCCTTAACCTTCTTGGTGATGGCATAAGTATCGAGCTCAGGAGACATTGCGACCATCTCCTGGATGCTGAGACCCGAGTGCCCAGGCAGAGGCAGCGGGGTGCCGGGCTGAGACTCCCCACCTGAGGGATCCTCAGATGGAGGTTTGAGACTGGACGACTGTGAAGCGAGCGGATCCCCGGCGAGACCGTTGACAGACTCTTCAGCTGAACTGAGAGGCGACTCTGGAGCTGGGCTGCAGCTTGCTGATGTCTTGGGAGTACCCTCTGCTTGAGCAGAACAGACAGGGCGAGAAAGATCACACAGGTTAGGAGACGTGTTACCGTGTAAGAAAACACAGTTTTATCTCCTCTACCTGCTGGGTTTGGGAGGGACTTCAGTCATACTACATCAACTAATTTAATTCCTGTTAAACAAACAGCAAAGGTGCTTAAGTTTTCAGTTTGAAGCTTTTTTGGCTTCCTCCTCCTATTCCTTCATCTCCCTGTCTCTGTCTGTGTAGTACTGCTGTGCAGCTCAGCAGGCTGGAAGAGAGCAGTCATGAGGAGCTGTCAGTGTACATTAGCTGCTGTTTACACCCCCAGAGAGAAAGAGAGACACGCACACGCACGCACACACACACACAGAGCTGCCATCTGGCGCAGCAACACTAACTTGTCTATGACATGACAAACCAGCAGCTTGCTGGCTGACACTGCCACAGCACTGGGGATGGGGGGATGGTGGGAGGAGACGGGGAGGGATTGGGGGGCGGGGGGAGGAGGAGAAGGGGGGTGAGTGACAGACTGACAGTAACAACTAGCCACTAGCTCTAATCAGGCTTTCAGAGTAATGCTCTAGCCCAAGGAGCTGTGTTGTGTGAATCCATATACTCTGTGCTGGTGTGTGTGTGTGTGTGTGTGTGTGTGTGTGTGTGTGTGTATGGGATTTGTTTACCTTGGTTCTGAGCTTGCTGGATGTGTGTGTTTTGCCCCTGGTCTCCATTGAGCCACGGCTGCATGCGGAGGTATGGCTCTCTGCTCCTCTGATTCAACTTGTTCCACGGTTTGTGTCGAGACAGACTGTCACTCAATATTCCCTAAAACACAGACCAGGAGAATGTCTCAGACACGCAACCACTGTCGAAAACAGAGTCGCAAAAACAGATAAAGGGCAGATAAAGCACACACACAAGCTTTTGTTTTACACGCCCCCTGCTACCCTTACCTCTTTTGAGTCCTCCTGGTTGTGGTTCTCCTCTCCTGTCTGGCTGGATATGTTCCTGCGGGGTTCTGTATGCATGTTGCTCCACCACTGCTCTCTCCAGTAACCCACTCCCCCAGAACTTCCGGAACGGGCCGAACCCTCAGAGCTCCGACCCAGCCTGAGAGCTCCGTCAACAGACATGTCGATCCCCGAAGAAACCCTGCCCTCTCTCTTCACACCGGAGCTGAAGTCCAGGACTGGAGACGGGGATGAGGGCGAGGACAGGAGGGAGCTGGGAGGCTTCTTGAGGGAAAGTGCCAGGGGGTTGTAAGGGGGAAGGGGGGCGGTGAGCGGAGAGTTTAGGAGTTCCCTCTGAGATAATGATGCTGAAGAGCAGGAAGACGAGGCTTTGAGGATGGGCTCCAGTGCAGCCTGCTGGGCCTCCATCTCTCTGCGAGCTTGCTCGAGGATGGAGCGGATGGCCTCATCTGATCCACTGCCCCCTCCACCTCCCACTCCGCCTCCACCCCCTCCTTTCAGTCCTGCATATGAGGGTTGAGCATGGGACAAGTCTGTTGAGGGAGGAGAAAAGGGGTCGTCATTAGAGACTCAGACAAACAGCCACAATGTATCATCCTCAATGCTTTGACTTCTCTGGAAGGAAAAAAAAAAAAAAACAACTCACCAGCTTTCTGCACCTGCAGCTCTCGTTTCGCCTGCTCCAGAATGGACTTGATAGCCTCATCTGAACCTGCCTCTGGGGTGCGGACGCGGGCAGTAATGTTACCTGGAAGGAGAGGAGGAGGGAACGGGAGGAGATGAAAAATCTTGTCAGGTTAAAAAGCAGAAATAACCAACTACAGAGCAGGTAAAGAGAACAATAATGGAGCCTATGAGGACATCGAATAATTACACCATTGCACAGCACAAAGAACAACATTCCCACCACTGAGCTACGAGGCGACTACACTGGAGAGATTGTCATAATTTCTCTGGTCCCTTTGGAGCTCACACATGCACACGTGCTACAGGGTTCGTACAGTAAATGCTCCCCACAGAATAACAACTACCAATAAAATCCCTAAAATACACATGCTGGCTTTTCCTTTGACGCAAGTCACTGGAACTGTGTGGTTACCTTCAAGGCACATTTACATCTGTATGCCTGCGCAAATTAATAAACGCCAACCCGCACATACACACGCACACACACCATAGATACAGTTCACCCCAACACAAACATGCCACACAGACAGAACGTGCTAGAATCTCTGTGTGTGAAGGGGACAGACCTGTGTGTGAAGCTGTATCAGAGAGGGCTCTCCGCTTCGGAACATCCTGAAACACTCGGCTAAGCTGGGGCTGGCCTGAGCCCTCTGTTAAAAACAATATACCACACACTATGTTACAGCACTTGTGTGTTTTTTTTCCTTTATAGCTAGACTATATGGTGCCCTACAATGCTCTGCAAACATATGGAATGTGTGGATATTTCCATCCAATGCACATTATAGTACCATAAATGCATTGATCTTCACCATCTGTGGCCCCGGTAGGAATGAAACCTACCTCTAACAGGAATATTAAACTACTACAAAGACAGACTGGTGAGGGATTAATTATTGAATAGTATGTATTAAGCAGGGGCATAATAACTGCAGCCTTATTTTCAACATGGATTATGTCTTGGACTGGGTGGTAGACTTCTTTTGTACCACTGAGACCACCTTCAATCACAAATGTCCTGATGCGTTAACAAAAGCAGGCCCAGGCTAATCGAATCTACCCGTAGTTAACAGTACCCCTGCCTTCCTCCTAGTTCCCACCGATCAATACCATTGATGTGTGAAAGGTTTCTGTATTGACCACAATAGCTAGGAGAGGCTCTTGGGATCAGTGCGTGACTAGGAACTCACTCAAAACACACAGGTGTGGCACAGGATGGGAGTTAGGAAAGAGAAAGAAAAATAAAAAGCTAGTCCATATTGACAAGCTAATCAATGGCTCTGTGCAGGGCTGTACACACACACACACACACACACACACACACATGCAGGACACACGCGCGCACTCATACACACTCACGCACATACAAACACACGTAGAGGCACATTAAAGATACATAGACTCACCTCTCTGCCGTCCCTGGATGCTGCGCAGTGCAAGGATGTTCTGTTCATCAGCGAGGAACTGCCTCATCTTGTGGAAGGGCTCCTTCCCCCGGATGGTTAGCTTGTTCCATGGCTTTGGTCTGGCCAGGATCTCACTGACCGAACCCTGGGACAGTCCCAGCACATAGTGGCCAAAAACACGCTGACCAATGTTGTGCTTGATCAGCTGCTCTTTCACCTGTCGGGCAATCTCTGCAGTGTCCATGTCCTCTCCGTCCAAAACACTCCCTGTGGTGGCGTCAGAGTGACTGGGTGATGGGGACGGGGCGCTGCCAGCGGTGCTGCTCCCATTAACAGGAGCCATGTCTGGGCTGGCTGGAGGTGGCTGGGGGCTGCTGGCTGCCAGAGGGATGGCAGCGGACCCAGAGCCAGGGGTGGAGGTAGGGATGGAGCTGAGGGTAGGAGTGAAGGGGGTGAACAGTAGAGCCCCACTGGGGATTCCAGACGACTCCTGCAAGGCTTTGGAGTAGAAGGTCTGGAGCAGCTGCCGCTGGATCAGGGAGTTCAAAGCCATCTTACCACCCACCAGAGGGAACACAGGGGAGTAGAAGTCCTGTCCAATGCCCGTAGGAGTGAAAGGGTGTGTTTCGCCGCTGCTGGTGGTGGTGGCAGTGTTGAGGGGGTCCGTATGAGTGCGAGACAAGGGGAGCTGGGAGGAGGAAGGAACAGAGGGAGGGGGAGGAGGGGGCGAGGAAGAGGGATCGCTGGGCATGGTCTCCTCCTTCGTTGTGGACTCTTCTGTCCCTTTTCGCCCGGCTGACCCTACAAGAAAGGTCAAACACACCATGCATTATGGGGGAGTCAACAAAAAAGGGGTTCCAAAAAGAGAGAGAAAAAAAAACAAAAGTTGAAAGTTATCTTAATCAAGTCTTTTCCAAATTAGTGAACTTTGTTTTCCTTTTTTGCCAACCCCCCCAGACAAAGTGCCCATGCATTTGTGATTTCAACCTTTCTTGTAAGCCACAGCCTGGAAGAAAAAAAGGACAAACAAAACAATTGACACTGTGCCACTTAGGCAGATTAGCTTGGCCCAGGGCTCAGTCTCTCTCTCTTGCAGGCAAAGTGGAAGTAACTGGACAGAGTAAAATTATGTCCTTAGATAGCCAATACACCATGTGAGTCCTCTTCCATGCTGCTGGAGTGTGTTCCTAAACACTGAATTATTCCATTGTAGATGCAGTATCATAGTCTTTAGTTCATAAAAAATACATCCAGGAAAAATCAGAGCAATAAAACTCTTTTAAAAAACAATTTTTATGGCTGAACAGAAAACAGATGCATGCACCAAAAGCAGGGACTGTACAGACTGTACTGACTATGAGTAAAAGCCTTATTTCTCTTTTTTCCTCTAAAGTTAGACTGATTAAATTTTCACATGCACCAAAACAAATATAGACATAAACTGTATTTTCTCAGTCTTAAAACTACTGGAATCCATCTTGATGATAAGCGCTGGGAGAAATATTTTCTAATGCATAACCATTGAGACTTAACATGATTGAGTAAGACAGTAAGCTCCCCTTACTGTGAATGTTAATCAATTCAAAGCTATTCAACTATTCAAGCCTAAAGCCATGACATTTCAAAACCATAAACACTGTTGCAGAGGGCAAGAGACCTGATGTAGGGGGCATAGTATGTTGTCCTCATTTTTGTGTACTGCAACTTTGCTACTGTTCAGGTTGACCTCCTGCTGGGGTGTCCAAAGAAACCAGAGATGCACCAGAAAGCAACAACATTTATGTACCATGATAAAGTTTTGCATTTCTTTTGCAAATTGACAACTCGATGTCACAAATCATTCCAGAGACATTAATAAATGGTAAAGTATTCTCAGAGAAAAAGAATCTATATACATACATGTAGTATGTATGCTCTACCCTGATGCAGAGTCTTCATAGCCATCCCTGCACAGCCTTACCTGCAGCTGAGCCCTCACCTAAGGTCCCATGAACACTGGACTCAGCTTCTGTGGGCGTTCTTTCATGTTTGCTGGTCTGAGTGATGGTTGTGTGGAGACAGTGTTGATGAACCCAGCCCTTATTATTAACTTACATCTGGGCAGACTTACCACTGAGCTCAGTGTTGGCGATGCGCAGAGCAGCGCTCTCAGATTGAAGACTACGGTTCCTCTCCAGCAACAGCACCTCCAGAGGTTTGGACGAGTCCTGATCATGAGGACGGAACGGAAATTAAAATATTTCCCAAAATAACTTTGCTGCAGCCTCTCTGTACCATATTTTTTTTTATCAGTAACATAACTACTAGAAGGCCCACTGCTAAATGTCATTCATGTCTGTACAGATTGTCACTTTTACCTGCACAGAGTCAGATGTTCCAAACTCCATAGACTTCAGGATACTGAGGAGAAGAAGAAAATTATCAATATGAACCCCTAATAAAGACACATGCACACACACATCTAATGTGTAGCGCGCTATCTTTTCCATCTTTTTCTGTCTCTTTAAGGACAAAGGAAGGATGGTGGGACAGTGAGCGAGAGAGACCTAATATAAAGCTACAGACATACAAGCTTCACCTTCATAACGGCACTCAATTGAGTTACGCATCTTAAATGAAGACACGCATCTTGCTTAATAATGTTAAAGACATCAAACGCATGCAATAAATAGATCTGTACTGGACACACGCACAGACAGACACACAGACAGACAGACAGACACACACACACACACACAAATGCCTATGTGTGTGCTCCTCACCTCAGCTCCTTCTTCACTTCCTCATAGTCAGCTTGCTTCTGCAGTTTCTCCTCCAGTTCCTGTGAATTACAAAGAGAAAAAATGACAAGAAAATGAGTAAAATAGCACAAGCAATCCTTGGATCTTTATATGTCATGCACTTGTTTCAGTGACTCAACTCTAGACAACATAACAGAGCAGGTAAATGTGTGAATATAGTTACAGGTGTGATCAGAATACACAACAAAGCAGGAAAAAGACATCAATACAGAAATAGTCCAACTGAAAAATTAATAGCTAAAATAACTTGAAAAAAGAAACTGCAGCTGTGTGTTCTGTGGCTACCTTGAGAGTGGCAGTCTTGCTGCTGAGCTGCTGCTCCAGCTGTGTGATCTGGGAGCTGGTGGTCTCTCGGAGTTTGGTCAGGCTGGCCTGCAGTCTCTGGACATCCTCCACCAGCTGGGCGGTCTCCCTTTCTTTGGCCCTGAGCTCCGCCTCCAGACTTGAGTGAGATGCCACCTCCACCGCCTGTTCCTAAAGGGCCAAATAGAACGGTGGTTTAATCTAATGAGAAAACTACAATCGTTACAGCTACAGATTGCAGAATTCATTCACCACTCAACTCTGAGAGGTCAGTGAAGTTGAAACTTTGGTGAGGCGGTCTTTAAGTTAACTAAGTCTAACCTCTGCAGCCTGTTATACAGGTCCAATAAACCCTTTCCTTTTCTTGTAAAAATAATAATTTAGACAACAAATCAATGTGTTACTGGTGACTCAGAAGCCTGACCTCTGAGACCAACAATTACAGTGATCCATAAATTGAAGCTTTAATCAGCTGATCACCCCTAGCATTAAAAGGTCAAGCTGATCTTTAGCCTATCAATACCTCTTTGTCAGCCATCCAGTGAATCAGAGAAATGCGTTACCGTGTCGGGGTCGGCCTTGGCCGGGCTGCTGAGCTGCTGGGATTGGTTACTCAAGGACAGCTGCTCTCTGAGTGACTCCGCCTCTCTTTGAGCAGCTTCTGCTCGCTGGAAGGAAAAGGGAGAAATGTTAAAGGAAAATAAACTGGTGGAGATTTTCACACTGTCAAACATCATCAATCTAATGGACAATTCAGTGCTACTGGGTAATGTATTTTTTGGTGTACACTCATGTCTTTGACCTGTTTCAATATTCCACTAGCCCCAAAGGAAAACTGAAAACCTATTCAGTGCATGTAGATGGAGAGGGGGTAGAGAGAAGTCCAAGAAAGCAAACCTTCTTTCTGTTGAAAATGCTGTCAAACCACTTTCTCAGTGTAAATTCTGTCCTGTGTCACCATTTTAATTGTCATTTGAGGAATGGTTTTTAGAGATAATTATTTGGTGATGAAACAAAAATAATTATCTTGACATTTTTTTAATCAAAGTATACAACTAATGTCACTACACTTTACAAGTATTGGGGAAGTGGCATTAAAGAAATGCAATCACATTGAAGGAAAGAAGTTTTCCAATACACTATTTTCTCCTACCAGCCAGCTGTGTGTCTGTATGAAAAGGAAGTTCATGCCCTGCCAGCATAAACAAATATATACAGAACAGAGGAGGGCTGAGAGAATGCAAAGCAAAAGCGTAGGGCAACAGTCAAGCATGGATTTTTCCTTAATTGCAAATACTACAATTAGTCCCTGAGAATTGAGATGATACCCGCTGCCTTGTATTTACGGCCAGACTGCCATGCTCCAGTTGGGAATCATCTGCAGTACTGGCCAACTTGCCATCATTAGGAGTTACAGGGAGCCGATTCCACAGTGTTCCTAATTGCAACCATATTGAGAGCTGTTATTGACTGGGTGGGAGTTGGACTGCTAGTCGTGAAAAGAAAAAATCCTGTTTTCCATTTTCTCCTTATAAAAGCGTATAAAAAGTCTGTGACTGAGCTGGAGGCCATGCTGTCATCCTCTGTAAACCTCAAATCAGAAGTGTGAATAGTGTGTGTGTTTGTGTGTGGCATTATAGTTGGAGCACTAACCTTTAGGCTAATATTAACATTACATGCCTATGCTACCCCTTTAGCCACAAATCATACTCTTGGGCTAATAATGAAAGTTAACAACAATGACATTAACAGATACCACAGGAATATTTACAACACAAGGGCAGAGGGCGGGCTAGGGGGCTTATTTCAGCTGGATGGGTTTAGTAGGTGTGTAATAAACATGTAGAACAAACAGCAGCTCTCACAGTGATAACCAAGTCATTACTTGTTATTGTAAGCCACATTTCATAGATTCTCTACAGATAAAAATATGTGTATTTTCAAGGGTAAGGTTTGGGATGTTCGGTGCTTTTCTTATTCTCAAGAAGTTCTACTTTAAAAAAAAAAAAACTTTCCCAGCCTCTTTCAGCCCCAAGCCTGTTTGTTCCTATTGAATATGTCAATCTTTTTTTTTTTTTTAAAGAAAAGTCAAGAATATGGTTTAATTTTAAGAAAAACAAAAAGCTAAATAATTTCCTAAAACAGCTGGGCACCCTTGTTTCTAACAAATGATCCTGGGATAGATGGAGTATTGAATCTGTTGGGGAGTATTTTCAGTAGCAGATTAGTTAAACACATTTGGTGCTCAAGTGAGTATTTCTGGCAGCAGGACGATGTATGTGGGATCAACTCAAACAGCGAGTAGTGTTAAAAGTAATGATGGAACATGTCATACACTGCAACAGTGCGGCTCATGATGTGTTTTTAATAGATATTGGACATCAGTTGAGTGGCACAGAGGAATAATAATAAAATAAACACATTTTTTTCTGTGCAACAATATCAACAATTTCAGAAAAGAACTCAGTTGCTTTGTCTGCATTTAATCCATAACACTTATGGAGCCTGGTGTGATAAACGATTTGGACAATGCTGTGTTGAAATGTTAGACTAAGGATGTTGAGCGACTTTACCTGATTGGCTCTTTCCAGGTCTGTCATCACCATCTCAATCTCATCGGCCCTGAGAAAGATATTTACCATTACTCCAGAGAAACACACAACAGAGCTTAAAAGAGGCTCACTGAAACACAGCTTACAAATAAAATGAAGGAATGGATAAATGGATGGATGATTCCCAGGAAGAAAAGTACACTCTGCACACATCACGTGTGTGTGCGCTGTTGTTCAGAGAACACACATTTAGAGAATGTCAGTGCCATGTCCATTAAGCTACTGTCTAAATTTCACCTTAATCCATTGATTGTGAACTCCATAACCCAAACAGCTTGTATGTGTGCGTGCATACATGTATTTAAGCGTGTGTGTGTGTGTGTGTGTGTGTCTATGTGTGTGTGTGTGGTGTGCACATGTAAGCCCCTAAACCCAGGCCACACTAAAACAGAGGGATTACATTAATAGAGCTCTAAGTCCTAATACAGCAGACTAATCTGCTATGAAGCTGTGTGATTGTGTCTGACTAATGGTCTGGATGGAGGCCATGGTTCACCTCTCACTTGCTAGAGGTCAGACAGCAGGAACACATCCCCATAATACCACCTCTCATTGGACTTTGGAAAAATAGTTTAATAACCCTCTTTCATGAGAGATGCAAATATCTATCACTTTTCTGCAAACAATGACAGAGATGTGGAGGAAACTCTTCGAATAAGCAGAACAACAACGAACTCAGGCACACAACGAATAATGATATTTACACAACAATTTTAGGTGATATGCCATGAACTGTTGAACTGTCTGAATACATTACCCTTACTGTTAATTGGCTGATGGTGTGTGTGTTTGTGTGTGCTTGCCAATATTAATTTTGATTACATTTCTCTGTATGAGGAAGTTACAATAAACAAATGCGTGGAAATACTCTGTGGATGGTGCTCAGCGCGGTGCACAGGCGCAGCGTGTATACATGCATGTTTATTTAAGACATTACTCACTGATAAGAACACACAGGCGGCCATTGAGTACAAAGATGTGAGTGCATATGTGCACTGTTGCGTCCATTAAGACCCTGTGATTTCACTGCATTCTTTTGATAGTGAACCCAATAGCCCACGCAGCTTTTGTGTTTGTGTGTCATAGTATGAGAAACAGTGTTATGTCCCATAGGCTTGAGTACTACTGATTTGAATGTGTTTAACAAAACAGACACAGTTGATATTAGGTCAACGTTGTGCCACAGGCAATGCAGCAAAAAGAATCAGATGTGGGTGGGAGAGCTTTTCACTCTCCGCTTTTATTCTTTCCCTAACAGTTAAAAGGATCTAGTATGCATTTAAGCAACATAATAGTACACTACCTCACCAGCTTTTATCCTGTCTTAAGCTATAGTGTGCTGGACCCACGTGCGCGCTCAATCGTGCTCCGGTACACACAAATGTAAGGTCAGAGAGCCAACAAGCCAGAAAAGCTTGTAATGGAGAGCGTTTATGGGTAGTAATGCAACCCAAATACACCACCGCACCCGCTCCAAATGTGATCATTTAATCAAAGTACAGATGCACAAAGTCTTCTTAAATAACCTTTGGATTTGGCTGTATTTGGGAATTATAAAGGCAAAGCTAGAGGCTGAGGGCCAAAGCAGATCACAGGGAAGGGATTTTCTGCATATCCTGATACAGTCAGTCAGTCGCTGGGCAGGGCAGGAACTGTCCATGGCCAGCCGATGCACCCAGTGGAATTAATTCATCAAACACTGAACGGTAAAGCGAGGGCCCTTGATAATATTATCACCTGATTTTTAAGCCACCAAAACTTAACTCTACAACTAGACAAAGCTCAATACAACAGCCACAGGGAGGAGCTATAGAGTAGATGCACTGGGGAAAAAAAAAAACACATACATGCACACAAACAACACAGACTCGCACACACTCTCTTTTGTACCATGAAAGCCAATGGGTGCACCCAATGACATCAGTGAGTACTGTAGGACTTCTGAAACAAGCCCAGAGCCTCTAAGCCCCTACTGTACTTCCTCCATCTCAGACAGGCCTTTTCATCTCTTATCATCTTCTCTCTCTTGCTCCTCAGTCAACTGCTTTTCTCTTCCACCCTCTGCCTGCCTCTATCCTTTCCCCACAACCCGTTCCCTTCCCATTGCCCTCCACTTTTTCTCCTTTCATCTTTTTTTTGCCTTCCACCTCCCCTCTCTCATCTTTCGCCCTCTCTTCCTCGGCCTCTGTCCTCAGTGCCAGCAGGATATTCCCCTGATTTAGATTTTCATTTCCCCCCTCTATCACACTCTTATCCCCTCTTCCTCGCTGTAGCCTCCAGCCCCTGGCTCGCTTTTTGCCCTCTAGCTTTCATCACTCCATTCCTTTTCTTTCCATGGCTTTCTCCACATTGCGTTTTCACAGCGTGTTACCTTGGGGATTTCAAGGAGGCTTAAAAAGAAGCTAGCTGTGAGAGTGTGTCTATGTGCGTGTGTGTGTATGTTGTGCGCCATTTTGTGTTTGTGTGTGCTTGAGATGGACACAGGAAAGAAAAGCCTATTGACTGTCGCCTAATTATCAGCAATTAAATGGTTTTCCCAAAATGGTACCAAGCATTTATACACAGATAAAGCCGCACACAAACATGCAGAGGCGCATGCACACACGCATACACACACACACACACAGAGCATCCTGTGGGGTTGGGGATCAATATATCATTAATCTTTAACAGGGACTAAACGGGTAAAACGCGGCCAGCCAGACCCTCACAGCGCCAGCACAGAGAGGGGGCTATGCTACATCTGCAGGACCCGCCTCCCGCTGAAGCTCACACACTCCGGGCACTGCAACATCGACCAAATTCTCAGGGAGTGTGCGTACGTCTGTATGCGCGTGTGTGTTAGTGTGTATTTTAAAAGGCAGATTACCCAAATGCAGCAAGAGGATGGGGGATTTGTCACGCAATGTCCTCCTTAGTGGAAAGTTTTGAGCAAGTGAGTGTGTATGTGTGTGTGTGTGTGTGTGTGCGCCATGTGTGTCTGTGTGAAAAAGTGCATGATATGGACGGCGTGTGTGTTTTGCAGAGCCAAAATATATGCAGTCGAAGGGTTAAAAGTTGTGTTCAGCCAAACACTGGCGATTTGCTCAGCCAAGCAGTAAACGGGGGAAGGACTCCAAGGACTGGGAGGGTGCAGGGTTAGAGAGGGTTTGTGTGTGCTTTAAAGCGTTGCATTAAAATTTCAGATCACAGCACGCCACATAGTCAAGGACCCTGACTGCCTCAGGCTCACGAGTGAGCAAACGAGTATATGTGTGTGTGTGTGTGTGTGTGTGTGCGTGTGTATGGATGTGGGCGGGCGTGTGTTTATTAGCTTCTGTAAGCAAATGGGGCCTGCTATATGTGTCTTTTCAAAATGTGTTTTCTTCTGACATAAAAGGAAGAGACGGAAAAAGGAAGAAGGAAGTGTAAAGAAATGAGAAAAAGTAGAGGAGCTGTGCAATATAGTCATGAGTAAAGAAAATAGGGGGGGGGGCGCGCGTACTGATCACAGCCATTACGCTGCATGTAGTGTCTTCCTGTGGCCTCGACACTCACAAAGACACAATGCAGGAGATAAAAGAAGAAGTGTGTGAGTGAGGAAGGTAGAAAAGAGGAAAGTGTTGTGTGGATGAGAGAGGAGGAATCGATCTGTTTTTAACAGCCAATCAATTTAACAACTCTGTTAATGGAGAGACAGTGAGTTTGGGGCATGGTAAATGGGGTAGGGGAAAACCTTAAAAGCCAAGTTGATACTCTGTTGTACTTGGTGTACAGGGTGCAAGCAGGACGCCCTTGACCATCTTGGATTTAAAAAAAAAAAAAATAGAGTTTTATATTTCAAGGGAAAAGCAATCTGTTCTTGAAGTATATCAATTACTAATAAAACACCAATAAAGGCTTTGTTTTCTTGTCAGAATTTTAAAATTTTCTGAATTCAGTTCAGATGCTCAAGTGGTTCTGGTTCCCGTTTCCAACCCTGAGGGAATGAGGAGTGTGAATGTCATAAAGTGCCACTTCACAGTGTGGAGTGCTGACATGGAAAAGCTTCTGTTCTCGTCCTCACCACTACTATAAGATCAATAATGATAGACGCCCACAGCTCAAGTAATTGAAGCTACCTTATCTTACAGGTCCTGTTAGAGGGGCTTTGTGGCTTTAAGTCTGAGATCTCAAAGCGACCCTCAGTTGCCTCCCCTCTCTGTCATGACCCTGATGAATCAGAGCGCTTTAAACTACACCACACACACACAAAAAAAAATCTCTATTTTGGTGCTTTGCCGTGGCTGCAGAATGCATTACAATCCCTGTCAGTATTTACAGTGCGTGGGTAATGCTGGGATTTGGAGGCTGCTGAGCGTTGTGGGAGACAATCCAGCTGTTAGGGAGAGAAGGGGGAGTTTCCAGGCAAGGATATTCACTAAACAGGATGATTATGTCAGGAACAGACTATGGAGGAGCCAGAGGGGGAAAAGTCACCCACAAACACACACATCACATCAGCGAGACACGTACTTTGCTGTGGATTCCTCGTCATACTTTGTCTTCAAATCAAAGAGCTCGGCCTGAGTTGTTTCAAGTGCTGTAAAAGATGGGAAGAGTTAGTTGTGAGTTTCTCCTGCAACAAGTCACAATTCAAATGAAGAACTATGAATAATACTTTTAAAGGGCCCAAAAAACATTATTAGCTTCTTACTATGAGCTGCTCTCCTACATAAACATAAGACTTTCTGACAAAGTTATAATAATTTTGATCGTTTCACATTTTTGTCTTTGTGTTTTAGCCTGTGTTTTTCTTGCTGGATTGAAGTAATAGTTAGAGTTATTTGCTTATGTTGGCCACTGTCAATCTGATCAAACCACACCCATCTCATCCAGATGAAGCAGATTAAGTTCTCAAGAGTTAAACTTAATAAATAATCACTGAGGATGTTTTTTTCCCCCAACTTTAGCAATGATTGAACATTTAATGAGAAATACGTGAGATATGAAACAGGTTTTCAGAGGGTTTAAAGCCAGTGCTACTTCATTTTCAGTGATAAAGCTGCTATTTTATTTGAGCTGGTAAAGGCAGTACTTAGGTCTGTAAAGACACAGTAGGACTGGTACCTGTCTGTAAGGACTGGGCCTTGTGTTCGGCCTCTTCCAACCTTGAGGACATGGAGTCCTGGCTCTCCTGGAGTTTCCTACAGAGGCAGACAGGAGGCGAGAAAAAGAGAGCAGGGAGCAGAAAGTCACAGTTAAGAGATACTGAGTCAGTAAATCCTGGGTTCACACTTTGTGGCAACTGCAACTATTCTCTATTTTCCCACCATTTCTGAAGTGTTTTCCCCACTAAAATCCTCCCAACACAACCCACTCCTCATTAAGCAGCCCTATTAGGCAGGAATGTCTGGCCACTGGGGCACACTGCACCCGGGGGGGGAGAGGGAGAGAGAGGGAGAGGGAGCGGGTGAGGGAGAGGGAGAGAGAGAGAGAGGGGTTGAGTAAGAGAGGGGGGAGGTGACAGAAACCACAAGGATAAAATAGATTCATTCTTAGCATATAAAAAGTTGGGCTCTGCTGAGAAATTACCACTGCGTGTAAAAACATCAATAATCTAGCACAAAGACAGTCTTTATGGCAGTCTTTGATGCCCCCCTTCTCCGCCAATCTGTCTCTCCTGTCATCTCTATTTTTCTGCCCTCTACTTCATCCTTTCATCTCTCTCGCTCCCTCTCTCTTTCTCTCCTTCCCTTGCTCCTTGCAGAATAAAATGCATCAGAGGTGCCATCCATTTACTGCCCCTCTCAGACACAGGAAGTCAGCTCTCTGCAGACAGGAAGGGGCCTATAAAACACTGACGTACAGGAAATACAGTTGGACAATTGATCCTCTACTGTACGTCTGAAAGGGGCAATGAGCTTTCACGCAGCTTCACACAGCAAACAAGATGACTGACAGGAGGGAAAATATGAGGTCTGTAATGTGCATTTAATTTACGCAAATCCTATAAATCAACTGGAAATGGCCCAGAGACTTATCAGAATGATCACACAGAGAGTTATTCTCAAGTGTTTTAATGGCCATTAGCAGTTTGTAGCTTGTGGAAAATTAGCTGAAATTGTTAGTGATGTTTTGTGCTTTTGAATTACAGCACAGAGTGGTAAAACAATAAACACATTTACTAAATAATTGCTCATTTCTGTTGAGAAAAACTGAGACAAATGTATCAAATGGACAACAGAGAGATTGCATTCAGTGCTCTAAATACTTCTGAATGATCAATCACTGAGGATGATGTTCTTTTAAATAAACTGATAATTGCACTGTTTTTTAATTGTTCTCAGTTATTCATTTATATATTGTTATTACATTAACAGTTATATATTTAGAATCATATCAGCATGGTGGAGTGTGGGTGTAGCACAAAAACTGTACATTAACATGGTTGGAGTTACTCTCCATACTGTGCTGTTGCATGGTATGTACTGACTTTAATCTGCTGCTTCAGGGTCTTGGTTGAAAGGTTTTGGTAGTATTTCACTTCCTCTCCAAGATACATTTTGAGTTATTACATATCCATCATAGCCTTTAACTCCTGCTCAACCGCAGTAAAACATATGCTGCCTTTTCAAGCCCCGAGGCTGCACCAGCTAATCATGCAAGTGCTCATCATTTTGACTGTTTATTTATCCCTTTAATTCAAAATAGAAGCACATAGTTATCCAAGATAACTACATTTAAGATTGACAGGTTGATTCTCCACCTGCACTTAAAATACTTGACTGAATGTGGCCTTGCATGATAATTTAAACTGGCCACTTTCATATTAGTCTTGATTGTTTGAGCAATGTAGGAGGAAAGGCACCAAAGTCTGTTGTAAAGTGAAACAATATTATGGCTGCCCGCATCTCAGGCAATTAGTTTAATTGTCTTTATGTTTTAATGGGCTCCTTCCTGGGAGTGGACAGTATCAGAGTGAATCTTAGGACATTCTAACCTTTGGAAGAGTTAATACATCGTTTCAGTAGTTAGAATTGTTTTTTTTTATGTTTCTAAAAATATCTGGCAGCAATTTTGAGTATATTTATTACTGCTACAGGCTTCCTGTGTATCTCAAAATCACACACTTCAAAATGCCTATGAAATGGGCTTGAAAAGGAAGTAACCTATTAAATCAAAGTGAATTTCTTTGTATCAAAATAAAGTGACACCTACGCATAATTTTTGTCATTATAGTTGTGTGGTGTGTTTCATGGCTGTGGCAGCAATTATTCTGAACAAAAGGACTGAAATATATTGTGGTAAAGACAGAAAATAAGAGTCTGAGGTGTTGATTCCCATCAAGGCAAGAATGGCAAGCACCCACATGACAAAAATGCTGGCATTGTCTTTTATGTAGGTTATTTTCCACTCCTGCATTCATCTGCAAAATGAAGGCAACGTCTGAGAAATAGGCAACAATTTGCTGATTAAACTGATAGCTATGAGAAAAACTTTTTGCCACGAAGAAAATATTAAGTCGTGAATAGCTCTGCTAAATAAAGTCAGAAATCTTATACCTATCATTCAAAGATTAAAATCATAGCAGTTCTGCCTGAGGGCAAAATGACCCGAAGGTTTAAAATGGCAAAATAATGCAGAGGTTATTAGTTTAAACACAGCTGCAGTAGTGCACACACAAACACACACAAACACACACATACACACACGGGGCAGACAGTTATACCTCTCCTTCTCTGCATAGTCGTTGTGTAGCTGGAGCTGCTTCTCTTGGGCCAGGTTCTCAGCTTGATTCTTCAAAGACTGCTCGTACTCGCGGATCTTCTCCTTCAAGGCCTTAATGGTCACCTCTGGACGAGGGTTACAGCAGAAAGACGAGTGTTAAGAGAGAAGGAAGGAAGAGTTCAAATACAGGCAATTTGCAAAATACACAGAGAACAGACTATAGGGGTTTCCTAGTTGTGATAAATGGCGGTGATGACGATAATGCTTTTGACGGGGGTGTTTGACCTTTGCTTAAGGAACAGCGTTTCATATCCCACATTCTTTCTCTGTCAGCACAGATGAAGGCCCTGACCCCTATGGCTTCTGACTAATCTTTACATCCACAACCAGTATAGAATATTCAGCATTCACCAAGTGTAGATATGCTGTATTCATTAGGGCTGCATTAGTGCTGAAACCTCATAACCTGCTGACGGCTGAGCTCTGTATGGGGCAGCCTGAAATAAATCTAACACATAACTGGGGTAATAAATAGGCCTATGTGTATGTGTACGTGTATGTATGTGTGTGTGTGTGTGTGTGTGTGTGTGTGTGTGTGTGTGTTTCTCAGAGAAAGATATAAGTGAGTGAGACAATGATAAAGAGCATTGCCGCTCGCTGCCTTTGACTGAGGGCTCTTAGCACTTTGTGAGCGCGTGTGTGAGTGTGTGTGTGATTTAAACTCCAGTCTCACTGCTCTGACACATAATCAATAGAGGAGAGTCCCCTCAGAGCCCTCTTACCCCTTAACTGCTTAACTGAACTTTAAACATTTAGGTTGCGGGGATCAATGGCCCCTGCACTCTTTGTACGTGTGTGTGTGTGTGGGCGCGTGCATGTGCAAGTGTGCGGGCGGGCCTGTGTGTGTTTAACAGGAGTGGGAGTTCCACAGTGTGTTTTGGGGTTTAAATATCCCCCATCTATTGAGGCGGGAAGGAGGGATAAAGGATGAGGGAACAGGAAAATCAATGGCAGAATGGAACCCTGCCGCTATCGAGCTGTTCCAATTAACTCTCACTGAGGAAAGGGGGATTCCAAAACATTCCCCACTCGCTCGCTCACTCCTCCTCTTCGACTGAAATTACACCACTTTTATTACTGCTTCTCACTCATCTCTCTGCCTTTGTCAGTTTTTCCATCTTTCTTTACCCTGAGGTAGGCCGTCGTTTTTTATTCATGAAAGTCTGCCTCATGTTTTTTTCCCTGAAAACCTATTTGAAAATGTAAAACCTTGTACATTTTTTGTGTTTTTGAAAAATTTATAAGGCATTAAAATATGTTCAAATATGGCCTTTCCCTCTGAAAGAGGGGCTTCAAATATGTTTCTTTGACCTTGTATTTGCACTTAGGCTTGTCTACATATAATCAACATCTGTTATACGCATAGGATTTTGCTGCCGTTTTTCACATGAACATTTTAAATGTACACACAAGAGTTTGGAATTTCTCAACCTAGCAGCAGTTACAAAATCTTAAGACTTACACATTACTGCTTTAGGTGTAACTACAACCCAAACTGCAAATTCTTTCTCATCTTGTTTCATAGCCACAGTATTGCCAAATGACAGGCAGTTATCAGCTAAAATTGAGTATTAAGTTCAAGTTCAGACTGAGTTTAATTTTTCAGGCACTCATCATCCAACCATTTAACTACAGGTCACTTTATTTAAATTCTCTCATTGTTCACCGCCTTAGTTTTTGTTTTAATCACACTGGTCACTGGTGTAACTGGCCATAATAGTCAGAGAGATGCCATATATGAGACTAAAACATTGACATTTTGATATGTGATTATCTAAGATTAAATGTGCGGCCTACATCAATGCCCCTCTCAAAGTCAGTAAAATCCCAAAATGTGCATGTCCGCATGTGTCCCTCTCTAACCTTGGTTTTTGACCTCTGCAAACTCTTTGTTGTAGTCCTCCAGTGTCTCTCGAAGTTTGGTGTTCTCTGTCTCAATGTCGTGCATCCTCTGGAGCTTCAGCTGCAGCTGCTGAGCCAGCTCCAGCACAGGTACAGGATCTGGCAGAGACAACACACAGCAACACACGTTAACACAGCACAACGCAAGATTACACAAACAAGGGCTGTGAAGGTGGCGCAGCGAGCTAGGAATAACTACATTCAAGGCCCCTGCGAGAGCGAGTGTTGCCCTGGTGAAGTGTCCTTGAGCAAGGCAATGAATCTCCAACAGCTCCAGGAGAAGTGTTCTGGAGCTGACCCTGACCTTTGATCTCCCTGTGGAGAACTAGTGGTTATTGCAAGGACCAAAACATATCGCAATTACTAGCTTTATTGTGATAAAGACAGGTTATATATACAGGAAGGGAAAGGTCTGGGCTTTACGGCAGTCCTACTATTGTCATTTGATAATTGATTGATGATGAAAGGGATCCATGTGTAGTTTAACAGACAGACAGGGAAAAAAACTGTTGTGCAGTAAATTCAGGAATACATTTGTGTTTTTATTCATGGATATTATTTGTAATTTTGTTTTCCCAGTTAGATTTACCGCTCAGAAATTCCTGTGGTCTTGAATTTACTGTACATTTGATAATAAAGGTCATGATTCGACTTGAAAATATCCTACCCTGGACATAATTCATAAGCCAAATTTGAATACTGGTCAATATGCTGTTATTGGATTTTAAGTATTCTCAAATACTGATATGAACCTAGAAAAAATCCAGTATCAGTCAGGCTCTACTGTAGATAATTAAAAAAAACTTAGAGCACTTCACTGATTAGAAATAGAAGAACAAGAACAGAGATTTGGCCACAACAGTTTAAAATACACGATACTGAAAGGTCATGGTTTGTTTTCACATTCAATATCAACAAGACTGTATCCATAAAGGCAACTGAATGACACACTATCAGCCTTTGTATCAACAGAGACTATTGTCGGGTTATGAGATAAACTTTGGTTTTGTATGAGGAAAAAAATGAATGCGTCAACTGCTGACACAGCAAGAGAATTGGCTAAGTGATAACCAAAAGAGAGTCACAGACAGTAACATAGATGAGACACATTAACAACAGAGATTTCTGGGCTATGATCAGTTTAAGTGTTTGCTATGATTCCACTTGAAATCAAGAAGAAAAAAAAAAGAGAGAAACATGGGAGCAGACAGATGGACAAAGTGGAGCCACAAAACAGGCAGTTGGAAAAGGTAAATAAGAGATTAAAGAAACAGAGACAGAAGGAAGAAAGACAACTTTCTGGAGGCATTTTACCAACGTTTCTGTGAACACACAGCAGGGTTAACTGTCAGTGTGATGAAGAGAGCCCTGTCAGTCAGGCCAATCACATCTGATTGGTGCTCATGGGTGGCAGACTGGTGACAGGCAGCCAAGAGACGCAGGCGATGCTCATCAGCATGCCAGCTAAAAGAGCAGTTTTTGTGTGTGTGTGTGTGTGTGTTTTTATGTGTGTGTGTTGTACAGATAAGAGGAACTGACAGCTTACAGCTGGGGGTAAGGGCTGTGTGTGTGCGTTTGTGTGCATGTGTGTGAGCGTGTGTGTGTGTGTCTCATGTCTGACGCAGTTAGATATCTTAACTATGCTAATGAGAGATCAGCAGAGAACGATTGGGGAATTTCATGCTGATTTTGTGCTGTCAAGGTGACACACCATGCAGGGCCAAGCTCTGATACAGACACAGACACACACACCTTGTCACAAAAACACAAGTGTGCACTTTCATAGAGTCTCATACAAATACACACAAGTACAAACAAACACTATGGAGCAATAACTGTATGCCCTGAATTTTGGCTCCTATCTGCCTCAGCGCCCTTGAAAATCCACTTTCTTTCCATCTTATCAAACCTTTGTCCTTCACATAGGCCCTTCTCCAGATCAACTGTACAGCTTGTTAAAGGAGGCTTGACTTGTGGGCCACTGGTGCTGAACACTCTCGCCAGACACCTTTAATCTAAAGCAGAGCACACTGGGCTGACTAACCAGGCCTTCAGCTGATAGAAGACAGAACAAAACACACTGTTTCCTCTTTCAAGACTGCTGCATTAGTCAGGCTGGTCTGTGTCTGTGTGCGTGTGTGCATCAGGCATTACATCATTGTCTCGCTGCAAGTTAAGAATAGCCCCGTCAGAGCTGGCGCTGACTTATTGGGAGCAGTACAATCCAAAGATATTACTGTAGGTCTATCCATGTGGGAATATGATGACCTCCTTACGCTATAGATGAACTCAACTCCTCTCTCGTTCCTACATACACAGCCCCTCCAGGGCTCCCATACAGCTGAAAATCTCCAACCAGTAGCAATGTGTCTGTGTGTGTTCTGTAACACCCTGTGCTGCGTGTCCCTCCTCGGCCCCCAGCGTGCTGAACGTGACTGCTCATGTGTGCGCTTCGCGGCAGCCAATCGTGGGCGCACTTGTCATCCATATCAGGATGCACCTTCTGTTAAGACCCTCTAAAGGCTACACCAGTGGGGATGAGATCTCGTGGGGACATATTAAGGCGCTGCACACGCCTGGATGCACAGTGAAGGAGCACCAGAGGGACGGTGTCATGCTTTTTTCTCTTCCCCCTGTTGGTGCTGTCTGCATGGATAAAGGGGTCTCCTGATCATGTTTTTGGACTCAGGAGGTGTGTAGATAAACACACTCACACGGACATGCGCACACATTAAACACAGTCTTACCTGGGACATCGATTATTTTCTTGTACACGTTCAAGAAGGCGGCCTCTGCTTCTTTACTTCTCTTACTCAAGGCATCAATCTGGAAAGAGAAAAAAAAAAAGTTAATGGTTAATTGTCAGTCACACCGCCTCAGATCAGAGTGTCACACCCTCAGATTCCAAAGGCAGACCCATTAATTTCACAGTGAGAGTAGTCTACATATCTCTCTATCTTCACTATGCGTTGGTATGTCGCATGCGATTGCGGTTGTCTTGACAGTGCCTGTGTTGGTGTTTCCTTCCCGTGAAGTCAGTTCAGCTGTTCAGCCGATGACGGATGCGTTTCGTTTGCCGCGTGCCCATGTCCGTCTGTCCTAGAGTGAGTGTGCCTAAGTCCGTCTGTCTCTGTGTGTATATGCATGCATGTGTGTGTGTGTGTGTGTGTGTGTGTGTGTGCGCCTGTGTGTGTTCGTTTCCCCTCCAGCACGCTGACATCATTAAACAGCTGGCTCAGTCTTTCCAGCCACAGCAGGGGCAGATTATTCAGTCAGCTCTTAGCAGCAATACAGTGTGGATCCATTACTGATGCAGCCATTAACACAAGAGGGCACGGCATGCATTCCATCACCGATATTATTGAAATGGACAGCATTAGAATGGATCCATAAGAGATTAATTCTAAAATCATACTGAAACAACTTTTACACTGTTGTCGATGCTGAAACATGAGGCAGCAAGCTCTACTATAGTCTCTGTGTCACACTTCAATATGAGAAGCAGACAGAGTAGGCGAAACGCATCTGAAATCAAATCTAAATCGAGGGAAACAGATGCCAAATAAAGACATTCAGATGGTGCTACTGTACTGGGCAGAGCTACAGCTGACAACTCTGGCTCACGCACTCAGACTAAACAGCCCTGTGTTTCTCTTCCAGCTCCTCCAGCACATTCGCCGAGAGAAAAGGAATAAAGACAAAAGCCTATATAAGTCCAAATATAAAGTCTTCACATTCCCAGCCAAGCCAGTAGTGTAGTTGATGGGTGGTTTAGGGGTTCTTGCCACTGTAAACAGAGCGGGCTACATGTAATACTGCCTGGGCTCCTATGGGAACCTAATAAATCTCTTCACATGGCTTTGATTCATCTCTAGTTTTTTAGCCGCAAAACATCTGGCCCTGAGTAGGCTGGTGCCAGCACCCCCACCCCCACTTCCCCCAACCCCCACCCCTTTTATTTCTCTCTGTCTTTCTCTCATTTTCCCTCTTGTCACTTCCATGTTCTCTGACTCATATTTTTTTTTTTCCCTCAATCATTTTCAGTGTCAGTCTTTCTCACATGTTTCTCTGTCATACACTCGTGTCTCTCTGGCATGCACAGGGCTCCTGTCTCTCTCTCTCTCTCTCTCTCTCTCTCTCTCTCTCTCTCTCTCTCTCTCTCTCTCTCTTTCTCTTTCTCTCTCTCCCACACACACACACACACAGACAAATACACACACAGACACACACACACACACACTATCCCACTACTATATCTCGTTCTCACATCACGCTGCATCATGTACTTTACCCTCTTCATGTGCTATGTGACATTGAGCGATCAGGATCCTCAAATGCAAGGCCACTAATGGGAGATTACTGATGCTGAGTACTAATACCACTCACACACCAACACCAAACCTGTTCATCAGCATCAAAATGTGTGTGCATGTGTATATATAAGAGAATATGATCAGAGGTTCACAGTACCATAACACAATCTCGTGATAAACACACACTCTCACAAACCAACGCAAAAAATGATCTGCCGATGGCAGTGAAGGAAGCCAGCTGCGTGACTGTACAATGACTGGGCCAAGGTCAGTGGTACAGCAGCTTTATATAGCCCAACATGGGAGGCAGGAAATAGACATTTAATGTAGGACACACCCTACAGTTAGAGGCAGGTTAACTGCAGGACCAGAGCCATTAGAAGACCACCCAGGATTTGCAAATACAACCCTGCTGCTCCAAACTGCAGCTCTTTCAACCAATCCCAATGACATCTGCTATTACATGCTCCCCTGCCCCCATCCCACACACACACACGCAGACCAAGCCAAACAAATGAAGTGACACAAATGATACCTCGCCAGTATCAGTAGGTTACCAATGAGAAGTGCTTGCAATTGCAAAAGGTATCCCTGACACATCCACACACACAAACACATACGTACATACGTCAGCACCTTGTGCCACCATCACTCAGCACAGCCTCACTCCCCTATCTAACCCATAGTGTGTGAAGGGCATCAGGCTGACCTGTGCGTGTGCGTATGTGCGTACATGCCTATGTGTGTGTGGCCCCAGTGGAGTCTGATAAGGGGAGGCTATGGGAAGCAGAGACTGAAGCCTTGGATAATGGAAAAGCTTATCTGATCGATGGACCAACAAGGAACACTGAGCATGCAACATACACACACAAACACACGTACACACACACACGCACATAACCCGTTTACCAAATTGAGGCCTCGCGGAAAGTACTGTTATTGGTAATAATTATGACCCGAGGGCGTCCACCTTTCAATGACAAAGATTAAACAGAGTATCAAGACCTCCAAGTTCTTGGGCTAAAACTTTTTTATTGTTCTGTCTGGGTTCCACATTCACTTAGGAAAGATTCAAGCTCCTGGGTAAAATGCTTAAGGATGAATTACTGTGGGACCTCGACAGGAAGACCCTCTGGTTTCTGGTGCTGTCTTGTCCTTGATCAAAGCATCGAGGGGTAAGCAAACAAAGCCAGGCTAAAATTACACATTCTCGGAGCTGCTCATGTTGTGGCATGCAAGCTCGCAGAATAGTCAACTGATTGATGGGCTGCTCTGAGACTGGCGCGGGTGTACAGTATTATCTCAATAATCATAAGATAATGTCTTTCTCAGTTCCGCGACCACCCACTAAGCGCCTCAGCGTGTTCTGGTGTGCACGCCGTCGAGGTGTGTCAACATGAGGATGGTGGAAACAGCTGACAAAGCCCCAATTATACTGCTGCCGTTTCTATTCTCTAAATAGACTGTGGATCATCAGCAGAACATGGTGGAACCACTATAAATTACAGCATTTTTACATAACCACTGGCTGTGGTTGCTGCTCTAACACAAGAATATGGAAACTAACCCAGTGTTAAACTGTAATATTCTATGGCCAGTAGCAAAGCAGCCCTGTCACTATCTATTGAGATGATTTTGTTTGTGCGCATGTGTGTGTTTCCGTGTGTGTGTGCTAAGGGAAAAGATACCGTTGGGCTGAATATCCACCCACTCCAACCCCAAATAACGCCCCAGTCTAAACCAGCCGCTTCCACTCCTACCCTCTGACTTTCACATATGGGAGTGAACTGGAAATGCATGGCTGCCAGTAAGGAGGAGTCATGATGGAAATAGGCCAAAATGATTGAGGAGGAGATAGAGAGAAACAGTGGGAGTATGATATAGCATACTCACACACAAAAGTCGCCTCTTATAGGTCAAGGAACATAAAAACCTAGGGTGCAACATTGAATTGAAAGTAAATAAATATGCCACGACGAAAAAAATGGCTCATGATTCACTAGATCAACGAAAAACAACAAATAGCCCTACCGAATCATGCAGACAAACAAAGTCTAAGGAAATAGCATTCGGTGAGTTGTGACTGGCTAGAGCCGGGGTTTTGTGGTGCTTTTTTTTTTTTTTTTTTTTTTGCAGGATGCAATTTAAACACACCCTCGGGCTACAGGACTTCATGAATAGGACAGAAAATCAAGAGCAGAGCAGAGCGAAGAAAAGAGGGAGAGGAAAGAGGGGAAATGAGATAGTGGCAAGAGAAAGAACAGGAGATGGCGGAGAGAAGAGAAGAGAGGGAGAAGTGAGAGAGAAGAGATGACAATTTAAGAGGGAAGACGAAAGTGGAAAAAGGAGAGGAGGGCACTGAGAGAGGGAGCAGGACCAGTCAATGAATGTCAAATGGGCCTCATAAAACACAGTGTTTCAATGCTTGCGCTGGGGCATGTATGCCTATCATTGTGTCAATATAAACTCTCAATAACACACTCACCTCTCCTTGGAAGCTCTTGAGCAAAGGAGCAACCTGTTTCCGTAAATCCTAAAAAATAAAGAGAAGAAGAGGTTAGTCAGTTGCAAAAATGAGATAATAAGCTGATCAATTATAATCCTACAATAATCCTAAATACACAGGGACGTGTAGCAGTGATGTTTAGAGGCACTGACAACTTAATGAGTTTTACACAAGCAGACCATGTTGTGATCAAATAAGTCACTCATTATCCTACTAGCAACCATTCTTGCCACTGCCAATGAATAAAGAGTGGTGCGTGAGTGAGTGATGAACATAGGATGGGGAGGAGGCCAGGTTTGTACCCTGAGGTGCTCTGGCGGACTGCGTTTCTTATAAGAACAGGTGCAGCACCACCTGGGCCAGCCAGAGGCACCACTAGTGCGTGTGAGACAAGAGAGTGAATGAGCCACGGTGTAGGCCTACAGTTAATGCAAATTGTCTCTGTGCACCAAGTTTTTACTATAAAGCAAATGCTTTTCATCCCGCAAGTCCCATTGCATGACTTTCCAGTACGAGTCAGCGGTTTCAGATTAGATAGCCAGCCGAGTATGTATCAGGGGAACATGCAAATCACCATGCTGTTAGTTGAGCCTACATCCTGACAAACTGAACTGGAGCGTACGGTAAAAAGCACAGCAGAATAGGACATTCTGTACAGGAACATTTGATTTGCACAGTTTGTGGACACACACATACTCGCAAAACTGCCTAATGAAGATGTGAAGTAGGGCAACAACAGATGTGTGCTTGGGAGACTCTGCGCCTTTTAGAAACCTCTGTCCAAAAGCATAACGAATGTTGCATCCCCAAACTGATCTGGGACCAGTGTCTGGGCCTGGGCCTAATCCCAGGTTGGTCCAGACAGGCCGCTTGTCTGGGGCTGAGGACAGGTCATGACCTCGGTGACCCTGCTCCATTGTTACCTCATCAGGGGTCGTTGTGGCTGTTTGTCTGGGCCAATTCAATATTCCCCTGCTGGGGATAATGACCTCCACCTCCCACCCCCCACTCCCAATCCCCACCCCCCTCCCTTTACTGCTCTGGCTCTCCCTTTCACACACACACACACACACACACACACACACACACACACGATAAGCATGAACACAAAAAGCACCAGAGAAGTGTCCGTTCAGTCATTTGCATTAGATTTTGATTACATCCTAATTTTCCATTTCAGAATAAGGTTCCTTTCCACTAGTTTTTAGATGACCTGCACTACTTCCTGTTTTGAACAATGATTTTTGTTTTTATCTTATTTTGTTTCAGTTTTGCTTTATTGTTTTGTCAGGGCCAAGCAAAATGTGCTCAAACATCTGTCTGTATTGGTATAAATTAGCATACAAGACCGTTTTCATTTCACTGTTTTATACTTAGTGTGTTATTCCCACTGTGGCTTTAAATTTATGTAAATATTTAGGTACATACTGTGACCGAAAAAGAAACCTCTGTGTAATGTAATGCAGTCTAGTCTAGTGGTCCTCCAATAATTGCTACCTTTGTTCAAATCATAATTTTCAACTTTTGTTGAGACTGTGTCTGCATGAGGAGCCGACTCAACTCTTCCATCATTTTTTTTAAATGATGTACAGTTTGAAGTTGCTGTATTAATCATATTGAATTTTTTTTGGCACAGTTAATTAAATTCCTAATGTTATTTGAGATTAGAGGTCAATCTTCCCTACTTGCATTTTTGTGGTCCAAGATTTGGGGGTGCCTTAATACTGAAACAACTCTGATGAGCCTACACACACACATACACACACACACACACTTACTGAAAGGTCACACTGAACACACAAAAACAAACACATTCAAATAACATGTAGAGGCAAGCTACTCCTTTTGCTGAAGCACTGAACCCCCTTTGGTCCACTCTCCAGTGCTCCGCCTCCTTGCCCCCTCCACTTCCAAAGATTTATGACCATATAACATAACAATGCACACAGACACCGTGGTCAATCTGTGTGTGTGTGTGTGTGTGTGTGTGTGTGTGTGTGTGTGTGTGTGTTTGTGTAGTGAGGGGAGAGGAGGGGGCCGGGCAGCAGGAGATGGATGGCTGGTGTGTGAGCTGCCGGCAGACAGCAGACAGGCCAGCCTGAGGAATCCTCCAGGGAGTATGGAACTCACATTTGCTGTCTGTCTGCCCTGCAGCTAAACACAAACGTGCGTATGTGCATGCGTGTGCACACACATACAAGCACACACAAAGTTGTTTTACTACCACTGCCTCTGGCTAGCAATCTTTGGGACATTTTACAACCATTCCCACCCTTGCCTTTATAACACTGTAGTAGAGGAGTCTTGACAAACTAAAAGGAAATTAAGAACTGGATGAATAATTCAGACAACTTAGGAGGCACAGTGAGATGTAGTCCCCCCCCCCAAAAAAAAAAAAATTCAACAGTGTGTCAGTCCTAATGAATTATGAAAACTTTGTTTTCACGCTGCATTTCTTTGCACTACTTTCAAAATGCTACAAAAGCCTGGGTGTGTGTGTGTGTGTGTATGTGTGTAATTATGCAGACCATGAGTGCAGTTCACGCCGAGTACAGCTCAGCAGACTAGACACAGTCAACGTGGGCTGGTCTCCTGGTTGTTGAATAATGGATCAGAGACGGACTCCCGCTCAGCCTAATGCAGTCTGATCTGATGTGACTGTGATCTCCGCTGACTGGTGCGGACCACAGAGAGCTGACAGCCCCGCTCTATAGGCTGGTCAACCACACACACAGAGGCCGCGCACGCGAGACAGAAAACACGGCTCCCGCAAACGCACGATGATGACGTTCAGGGCATTTTTAATCAAGCGCGGGGCCATCACATGTTATGAACCAGCCTATTTAGTAGGCAGCCTTGGTGCTTATATACTTCCAAACGCCCCGAGTTTTAGTGCTGATTCCTATTGAGCCTGTTACAGCCCTGTAATGAATCCTGTCGCTCGTCTGGCCTGGCTCAGATTCCTCCTCCACATACCAGGGAGATGCCAGGGGCCACACAGACGCCAGAGGAGCCTTCCTAAATCACAGCCTTGTTACACTGATGAATGTGTGTGTCCTGTTCTGTGATCTAGGCTATCTGCCTCTGTGTGTTTGTGTGTGCGCCTCTGCGTCTGCATGTTTTCTTTGTGTGCATGTTCTCTTTCTCTCTCAGCCTCCGTTTGTATGCCTCTACACCTCTGTCTGTCTTGCCTCCCTGTGTGTGTTGCTAGTTATGTGGTTATACTTGAAAATGAGATTAGAGATGAATGTGCGGGGTAAAGTGAAATTAGCATCTTTTGTATGCAGGTATGGTTTCCTCTGGTGTATATTCCTCTGCACCGGGTGGGCTACATGCTGAAGTCAATAGTCACAATGCTCATCCTGTGGTAACTGTAATAGGCCTACTGTCAACTCCACCGAGAGTTGACAATTTTCTATCCACTGTCTACTCCATTCATACATAATTCATACTACCATCAATAATTCACCATGGTGACATTACCAATAATAACACAACAATACTTTGTTTTCGACTGTGTGGTTTAAAATGTGTTGCCTTGGTAACAGAGATGAAACAAATATTCCCAGGAGGAGTGATGGGAACACAGGAGCAGGACAGAATTCCCTCCTGATCCCACTTAGTAGTGTTGTCACACTCTCTTTCTCTCCCTCCTGCTCTTGCTTGCTCTCTCTCCCTCTCTCTCTCCCTCTCTCTCTCTCCGTCTTTCTCCCTCTCCCATACACACTCACGGACCACACTTTCTGCACGCATAAAAAACTAGGTCAGATAATACAAACTCCTGAGGGGTTTTCTGTTTTGTCTCTTTAGGATTTCAGGGAAACTAATGGAGAGACTATTTTTGGGATCCAAGCCCGCATCTCTGCGCCGTCTACTCCTCCCCTGCTTTCTCAGTAAATAATCATGGCTGCAGTTATGAAGAGGAGAACAGACACAGAAGAAACAGTGAGGCAAACTATGATTGCCAAAAGAACAGCGGGACGTATGCGTGTTTGTGTGTTGGTGCATGTCTGTGAAAATCTGATTTTCCCACCTCTGGTGTGTTCTTCTTGAACTCGCGGCTCAGGTCGATTAGTTTCTTCCTGGACTGTTCGCTCTCGTCCTGTCTGTTGGCAAGCTGTGTGGCGGTGGCGTCTAGTTCTTTCTGCAAAGCAAGCACACAACTTTTTCAGTTTGCTGAGGCAAAGAATTTTATCATACTTATCATTACTGCCCCTGTCATTATAATCAGCATCATTGTTATCACTCGGGATAAAAAAAGACAGCAGACTCCTTGACCCATCTGGCGTGCTGCAGACAACCCGTCCTGCCTCAGCTGAACTTGGACAGTGTGTTGCGGCAGCAGAGGCAGGGAACAGAACCACAACGCCGATGTACCGCCAAAGAAAACCCATCTACACCAGTAGTTTGATCTGCTACCAGCAAGCGAGCAATATGTGAGCCATTCAGCCTGTCAGTCAATCAGTTACCACTATGTCGGGCATGACAAATTCTGTAGCAACAGACTACTATACACACAATTCACAACAATTATTGACTGTCTGCACCAGACGACCCCTCCCCTCCCCACGTAACAACAACAGCACAATTATCAACAACAGCAGTGTTGTAAAGGCTGAGGCAGGGCCCGCCTTTATCCACATCCATTTTGCATTGTTATTAATAGCTATTTATGGGACTAGTTCCAGATGATGGGCCAAGTGCTGACATTAACAAGACATTCAGGCCTTGTAAAGATTGTATCTCTTTCTGCTGAGTGTGTGAGCATTGCTGGATTATGTTTCTGTTGGATTCTTGCCCTCTGTCACGCTCACTCCTTTTTTTCCCCCCTTCATTTTTCCGTACTCTCTCCAGATCATCCACTCACTCATTCAACCAGCATTTCCTTCTCCTCCATTTAAATCTCTCTCTCCTCTCCCTTTACTCCGCCTCCCCCCTTCTCTTCTCCTCCCTCCCATCCACCTCCTGTGAGGCCGCCCACCCCTGAGAGTGATTAAACGCTGCTGAAGGGCCGTTATGCTAACTAACACACTAATCATTTAATACACACATTACCACAGGGGCCCTTGTGGCTCAGTCTGCTGACAAGGTCCCAAAACACACGCACGCACACATGCCCACCCCCCCAACACACACAAGAAAATACAACCCTCTAAAGAAATAGTGTGATCAAGTACTAATTAGGAGATTTTTCCCCCATCAGCACTAAGTTTAATTCCCTGACCAGCCGTGATCTCGTTTTATCCACAAACCATAAAAAAAAATATAACAAATGGACTTGGTCGACTGTCCTCTGCAATGGATTTTACGCAGTAGCACAGGATGTTTGAAAAAAAAAATGGGAAAAAAAACTGCTCACTTGCTTACATGCCATCTTGCTCTCACTGCCCATGGAGCAGTTGATGTAGCAGCCTGTCTGCCCATGGCCATGGAGCAGCTGCACTATCTGTTAGTGAATTCGAGCGTGCGCAGAAGCTTGTGCAACGCTTGATGAAAAGAGGAACCTAATAAATTTTAATCATGTTAAATTAATTGTCAAAAAATGAATGCTCTAGTTCATGAATAGAGGTGTAATTATTATATTGGTAAAGATTAGCTACAGAACAAGAATACAGGACCCAGTTGGTTCAAGATATTAACATCAAATTGGCAGATATTAATCACACTACGATGCTTTAGGCCTTAAGGCTTTACTTTTCTGGGTGGTGGAGACATCACCAAAATCATTTAAATATAATAAATCAGTGGAACACTTTAGTTTGAAGCGTGAGCTGAATTCAGATGGCATAAACAGCAACCGGGATAATTTTAGGTATATCCTAAAAGTAAAGAGATAATGCCGTTAATCGTCCAAGCTAGGTCATTAAACATTAGGAATAAATTTTGAAAATACAGAAATCTCCCTCTGAGAGTACACCAGGACAAAACTAAAATACTGTGGATGACTGAGGTTTTTGCTTATGAAGCGCATATGTTACACACCTCAGGACACAATTAAGTACATCAACTTGAAGAAAAAAGTTCATTTAAGTTCATTAAAAATAAATATATTTAAATGAAGCATGGTTTGCATTAAAGTGTCTGCGTCATCTCGTTCTGTGGCTCTAGAACACAGTTTAATTCTAACATATTTTTACTCTTTTCCCAGCTGTGGATGTATGGAAATAAAGACATAACCCTATTGTTTTTTTTTTTTTTTAAAATCAAATTTATCCAAATGCTCTTTGATATCATGATATTCAAAGTGTCCATAAAAACTTCAAGTAAATTCATTTTCAACTGCACAGGAGTTATCCAAAAGTCAAATTTATACAACGCAGTAAGCCAATCCATTGCTGTATATTCATTGATAAGCTCTGTTTTGGAGCAAAACTAAAATAACCACAGCCAGGCTTCCACTGGGGTTCTGCTTTAAGAGGTCATGTGCCAATCCCTGACGCCCTTGATTCTACCCAATCCCTTTCCAATACCCTGCACATATTCCAATGTGTTACCAAATCCCCATTCGGGAAAAAAAGGAAAAAAAAAAATTCTCACTGCTAAGCTAAATAAACACATCACACATGAAAGAGGATTGATTCAATGCCAAGTGGGCAAGTAATTATGGGCATGGTCTCAGTTAAAAAAAAAAAAAAAAAAAAAATTAAAAAAAAGGACCCTCAGACCCAGTCAGGTTTTGACTATGCAGCAAACTCTCTGCCCACATCAGCAGACACGGGCAGACTTTACACTCATCTTGCTGATAGAGCGTAACATCCCAAAGTGCACAATCCCCGCTGCCTGCCCCTTCCCCCTCCCCTGTTAACACACATCAAATCTTACTGACCATTAGGAGACCAATATTATCCTGATTTTAAGACACATAGTGTCTTACATGATAAGTTGTCATATTTTATTACCTTAAGTGAAATACTGAGCAAATATGTTTAGGGTGTTTGCTCTGCTGAATGCTGTTTTTGTAGGCTGTGGGTTCTTAGCTGACCACAGTTCAGTCCAGTTTTATTTTGCTAACATGTTACAAAAGTTGCAGACTTAAGCTGTACATGTCCTTTTTCTCCTTATATTTTTGCTCTGTTTCAACAAACTAAAACACAGTGACGCATAAAACATGTTTGTTTAAAGGCAAATTTAACTTACACTGGGTTTTGTTTCTATGAAACCTTTTTTTTTTTACTGACTTTCAAATTGTCAAACTGACTTTCTACATTTCCTCTGAAAGTGGTTTCAGAACATTAACATGGGACCAACACATTCAACACAGTAACAACACATACTGCCCTTTTTCCTCCCAAGGTGATATTCTCGTGTTGATAATATTGTAATATTACAGGAATACAACTGATTAAAGCAGGGTGACATTTGCTTTAATACGAGACCGCAGAATGTCAATATTAATTTCTAGACTCTGATACGGATAACCATTCAAACTGTTTGAATTCTTTGCAGTGAGAATTGTCAGTGCCCAATCGGTCTGGCCACCTGATCCTTGCTAGCCACCCACATTGCAGTCTATATTACGGTCATGGCTAAAGATAGTAGATAGCTAGATTAATAGATAGCTAAATAGAAAGATGAAGACCTTTCATTTTTATAATGACCGCAACGGTAACATCTGTTACTATCCATCAACGGCCATGACAGTGAAGATGAACAGCAACACTGCGTGCGGACTGGGTAGCTAAAAGGATTGGGTAGAGCCTTGGCACATTTGGGTTTGAACACATAAGTCAGCAGTGCAAATATGGCTGCAGAATACTGGAACAGGCGTCAAAAATAGATGTCCAGGTGACGTCACAGATTATAAACGATCCCAAGGTTTCTTTGTATTTTAGTAAAAAGCGTCTACTAGAAGCATGTCGCTTGTTGGTTTTATCAATCTCCAAACTTTTGGAGGGGAATACTGTGGATGTTAGGCAAGGCTGCTCCACAGGGGTTCAAGCCATCTGGCATACCACTGGGATTTTCTTTCTATCATGTTTGACATAAATGATTGACACCATGCCAATCTGATAAAACATACAAATTCACGTTTGACAGGCAGCCAAAAACAAGTGAAGAAACTCTAATCAAAAAATACAAAAACATGCTAATTAAGGGAGTCTATATTTTACACTACATGACTAATGTAATGACAAGAAATATAATTAAGAGCATCAAACAACATGCATGAAAAACTTGTGCCCACTCTGTTTGAGCCCTCAGGCAAAGTCTCTGAGGTCAACGCTCTCTAGCTCTCCTTGGCCTGACTTTGAAATCTTTTACTTTTCAAATCTAAAAACTGTTTGATTTACTGCTGAATTAATTCATTTAACCATTTTACATTAAGTCCAGCACTATTTTTAAAATTTGGCTATGGCTGGTTAGGACTGCACTGTCTAGTTTAGCAGAGGATGGAATATGGTGTGTGCATGGGAGCATTAAGTGGGCTGTAATGTCTGTGTGATTGCTGTAACAGCTCTGCTTGGCTTGGCTGGACTGGCCCACAGCAGCAGTCCCTGTCCTGGTTCATTTGGTCGTCTGGTCAGCTGTAAAGACGATTGGAACAGATTGCCAACAGTCCCTAGAGAGACTTCAACACCGACTTGGCCAAGAAGCCTCCCGCACACTGCTCCACACGCGTGTGCTCTCACATGAATGCACTCACAGGCCGCTGCAGTAACTTGGGGAGCCCAGTCTTTCCACATTCTTTTGAACTCCGTTTCAAAAGAGGAAGTCTGCTAACATGTTCGCCCAGCAAATTTTGGCATGATGAGCCATGTTCGCAGCTGTGGGGGGGAGAGGTTGAGCCAAACAGAAATGAGGATCCTTCCGTCCCCACCACTGTGGTAATAATACTAATCACCGATAACAGTCACGGGTAAACAAATCCTATTACCACTGGCCATCGGACCTAAGGTGTATGTGTGTGTGTTCATCTCTCCTAATGAAATTCCTTCCACTCGTCTGCAGGCAGAGAGAGGCCTTCTATCTGACTAATTCGCTCTAATTACTCTAATGAGCCACAGGTGATGATACAGTGAGACTGATTAATTAAATGGGAGGCACCAATCAGGCATGTCTGATTATGCCAATCATATCGACTACAGACTAAATGAGATAACAGGAGACAGACGCACTTTAATTGAGGTATCAAAACTTCGTGGAATTCTTTATGCCCTCACGCTCCAACGATGCCGAGACAGATAGGCTGGTGGAATGACAACAAAGTTATTGTTATGTACACAGTATGAAGTCAGTCTTGAGCTGCTGTCTGTACTCCGGCAGTGACCAGGGAGTGCACGCTGAGGAGAAAGCTCCACACAAGGATTTGCTTCAGATCTCATTCCCCTGTGGAATAATTGGGACTGTAAGCTGCTAGAAACACTTTGTTTACACCTAGTCTGCAGTCACACATGCCAAGTAGTCTGCCACTACTCCTTTAGTCCAAACATAACGTAGGTTAACTGCTCCACGTCTTACACATGAATCTAATGGGAGTACCACTCTTGAATTCAAGCCAGGCATAAAAAGAGACATACAAAAATACATTCAGTTCTACTCTATAATACTAACACCATATTAGTCACACTACAGAAGAGGGTAATATTTTAAAACCAAACTGTTCTGTGTTCATTACAAAGTGAGAAGCCTTCTGCAGGCTCTGTACTTGGAAACATGACACAGATGTTTAAGAGATGAAGTTTTTTGTCCTGCCACTGCAGTCAGTAATCTTTCCTTTTATCTCTGACATGTCTGGGGCTGTTATGTGGTTATGATAGTAAACAGTAAAGGCGTCTGGAAAGATGTCTTATCTGAAATCTACGAGTCCTATCTTTCAAACTCCCCCTCCATATTCCCTTACAGCCTAGCCCCCCCCAACACCCCACCCCATGCGGCTGACTGTTCTGTATGCCAAACCTACTGTGTGGGGGTGGAGTCGTGGGGTGGCGGCTCAGTCAGGAGCAACAGCTACGCTTGCTACAACGACACGGTACATGATCACAGATCACAGGCACGCCCCCTCAAAACACAGCACAACAGCAGCACAGATAAGAGACTACAATCCTGCCTGCTTGTCTGCCTTCCTACCTTTGACATAGCAGGGTGCACAGCCTAAAATGTGCCAAACAGACGGCGTTTTCACAAACCACACAGACGCGGGGTTTGAAGACGCAAGTCATATCTTCCTGAATCTCAGTTTTTGCTTTTCCTCTCACCCACTGGAGTCAAAGCCACAAACTTTTCTTTACCACAAGCTAACACAATAGTTTCACTGTGACAACTGAGGTCTGTACACTTTTTTTTTTTTTTTTGCCGTGTGTTTGTGCAACTGTGTGTACGTCTTGTGTTTGTGTGCAGAGCGGCTGGGGGGCGGGGGGTCAGCCTACCACTCTCCACAGTCTAACAAGATGCTTGTGGTCCCTGAGCGTTTTGCTCCTTTTTTTGAACACAGATCCATATCTACCAACAGCACAGGAGCTGTCAGGACTCACCTCACTGACGCTGACGCAAGCCTGGATCAAAAACAGCCTTTTTACACCGCAGCCTCGTTCGTATTGATCCATGTTTCTCTGCTGAGAGACTGGTTGTTGTTTTATCTCCCCAACATCCAAGCCTTAACTCTCCTGAAGCTTACTGAGAGCTAGTCATTATTTTTGCCCGACCTATTGTCTGACAAAGGGTTTCAGAGGCCAGGCCTGAGCCTAAATACAAATATAATGAGACTAAGATGGTTTCTGGCATGGAGGAAGTGCAGCTCACTTGGTCTCATTTTGCAGAGTTTGAATTTAGCTAGAGGCCTGTGTCACAAAGGGTGAGTGGTGTGGAGTGTGCGATGGGAGGAGAGGGGGTATGGCGATATGCTAGGGTGTAATGCATTGGTGAAAGGGCAAGATTTTTCATCCCTGCGTTTACAGGGTGGAACGGCTAGGATATTGAGATCTGAGATAGGATCAGAGGGTAGTGAGCTGTTTCAGCTACGATAAAGGCCACGCATTACAAACAGAGCACAGATAGAGAGAGAGGGAGAGAGAGACCCAGAGAGACAGAGAGAGAGAGAGAGACGGGGACAGAGTATCACACCTCTCATCCCTGAATTAATGCCTCCATTCTGCCAGGAAGCTATTCTGTGCCAGTGAGAGGAGATTGGGGAGGGGATGAGTGCACAGATACGGACTAAAAAATGGGAACTGCGATCATGGAGAGGGGCGATAGGGATTAATCAAGTCTGGAAGAAGAGTGGGGCTCTCCAGTCCCGGTAACACATATACAAGGCTGTGGTCCAAGGACTCTGGCAAGCAATTGACATCGCTACTATTAGTTTATATGCCATCAAATGCACATACAAGAAGCCATAGGTGGATAATGACGGGGTCACAGGTGCAGGCTTGTAATGTTGTAGACATCCACTCATCATCCTACACTTATATATTTAGCCCAGAAAGTCTATGACCCCTTGACAATGAAGCAGTGTTCAAAGTTGCTCTAATTAAGTTGAGATTTGATCTGTTCTCAATTCGTTGACCTATTTGATTTGTTGTAATTCACTTAGACTTAGAGTTAAGGACATGCTCTTGGCACAGTTACAGGACTCTGAAAAAGGTGTGTGTGTGTGTCACTCTCATGTGCCTCTGGTACATTAAATCCCGGCTCTGCATGATGCCCTTTTTCCACGTTTTAATTTAGCCCTGTCTATCTGTTGTATCCAGTAAATATTCTAGACGCCTGATGATGACACATCAGCATGAGTTGTGCCACAGCCAGTAAAAGCAGCACACTGACTTCTGTGCATAAATTAAAGGCACATCTCAAAATGCCCCATTAGGTTAGATATATCTAGACTCTTTAAATGTGTCCAGCCCCATGCTGTCACTATTTTCTAGCGTGGCCTGGCCTTCTGACTGAGTTTGACACCCATGGTCTATACAATCAACGTCAACAGAGCATGTCCTGGGGCTAAGTCTTACTCAGCCTTTATGAGTAAGAGTTTTCTGCTCTGCTTGCACGAGTTTTGAGAGGAAATGGCAAAGAAACGCAGTGAGAAAGACAGAATGAGCATAGCTAATCCTTACAGTAATGACAGAATAATTAGCTTGCGTTAGGCTAAGTAATGGGTTGTAATTATATCATTTATTCTGTGTTGAGAGAATGTGATATAAAGCCTGTACAATGAAGGAAGAGGAATTGAGCTCGGTGGGAAGTAGGATGGAGCATGTGTAAGAGCTCAGGCTCTTTCTATTGATTGATCCAAACATCAAACGAACCACTAGAGTAATGGGGGGAGTGAAGGACAGCTAAAAGCTATTTGGAGCCTTCACTGCATAAAAGACTTGACCTGTTCCACACAGCCTACATATCAAAACCATCAAACAGCAATCAATAGACCAAAGCGGTCAACTCAACAAACCGTCACCCTACTAAAACATCAAACCCCCGGCCCAAGCGTCAGATGATAGGCTACACTCAGCTTATCCATTACCATCAGATAAAGAGGAGATAAAACACAGAGCCTAATCCTTTCATGTGTCGTGACAGCCACAGCAGCCTCCAAGGCATTCCTTCAGTCTGGCTCTCAAATAGTTTTATGGCGGAAGGCAGCCATTCAGTCAGCCAGCCAGCCAGTCAGGGCTGTTCTGGTCTGTTTGTCTTATTTCACAGTTTACACGCTGTTTTATAGGTAGTTATTATGGTCACCATGGTGATGCCATACGTTTTTATGGTCTTTTGGTCTGAGGGCAGAGAGTGTAATAAATGAAAAAACACACACACATGAAAACAAAGACTCACAAAACACACTCCTGCTGTGGAAAGGTCTCCTGTCCCTCCCTTCCTCCCTCCCTCCCTCCCTCACTCTTTATCAGTCTCTCCAAATGCCTATCTCCCTACTTTCTGCTTCATGTGAAACATGGACAGGCCGACGTAGAATTGTCCTCTCTCTCATTCCACATCTGGAGCTGATCAGAGGGCCTCCTGGAAGTTGAGGCCTCTGGGCCTATTAATAACCATACCGCTGAACTCAGGGTCAGACAGCAGTCAGCGGATGAGCCTGTGTCTACTAAACACATAGTCCCTTCCCCCTTCCTCAAGAGGACAACTCTCACTTTTAAAAATGAGACAGCAAGCCACAGAACGTAGCAATGTACAGCCAGTTTTACACTTTTAAACTGGGACAAACAGAGACTCCTCTAAATAAAGCAGGAGCTCACAAATAAGTAAACAAAGTCTAAAGTTTGAAACGTCGGACTTCACATTTGGTCATCCTTTAAAAATAAAACAAATACATCAGCACAGGGAGACATCCTGAGCTAGTTGTGAGACAGTTTTCTCCCTTGATTTTTTCTTCTTCTTTCCACATCCAAACAAGTTCAAGTTCAAGGAGGGCAGACCTGTTAAAGGCAAGACAGATGGTGAAGTCATCATCTGTTAGCTCTAAAAGGTTAGGCCAGTCAGACAGCCCAGGTCATACTGAGGTCTGCTGGGTCAGACCACCTCTGAACCCTGGCTCCAGTCTGACAGCTGCTTGGGTCAAAGGTCAGGGAGGGGTTAAGGTGCCGTCTGAGGATGTTCAATGAATTTAACAGATACAGGACTGCGTCATTTGTATAGTTTCCCATGTTTCAGTGGACAAAGCCATGGATCTGCCCCTACGCATTTTCATTTTACATTAAGCAAAGCCTGTGCAGTAATAATAGCAGGGTGCTGGTAGTTTAAACTGTTTAATCTGATTCCCAGTACAGTTTAAATTAGCATGGCAAGCACTACAATGACTTTGGTTCACTAAACTAAAATGAGACAGCCTTTCCTCCATTAAATAATTATACCTCAAAAACTTAAAATACACATCAACAGTTTCCAAGTTTGTCTGACTGAGCAAAGTTTCACCAACCTACGACATAAAACTAAATCGCAGAGAACAATTTGTTAAGCATGACCCACCCCCATCCAACACACACATACACGCACCTGTGAATACAGGGTAGTTGAATCATCATAATCGGTGGTAGTTTTCTGCTGAGCCCAGCCAGCAGTCTGTGTTATTTTTAGAGGGCTGACACAGAAGCAGGCCGTCCATTTACTCTGTGAGCTGGCAGCAGGACCATCACAGCTCTGGTTGCTTTTAAACTACCAAAATGGGAATGAGCTCAACATAAACACTGCAAAGGTGTGGACACTTACAGAAATGAAGTTAGCTCAGATTCAGAGCCATTACAATTCCACGGCTAAAACATTAGGGTCCTTATGAACACAAGGTGGTATATGAAAATGCCAAATCCACAGAGTTACTCACTGGCCACTGAACAAAGGCCAGACAATCAATAAAATTATTTACCTAATCTGTAAACTGGTGTTGGCTTGTCATTAAAACATCCAACGCTTCCTACTCTTATAGGCTGTGAGGATAAATGTACACTGGAGGAAAAAATAACAGCTGACTACATTATTACCATGTGTCAAAAGGGCAAATTCAAGAGACTTTAATCACAATATTTAATGAGTAATAATGTGAAAGTTTGTCCTACTCCCTTATTTCTAAAGTTGACTGAGGTGGTTTTCAAGGTGATGTGAAGATATAAACAATGAACTGCTCGTCCTTGCTTTATTTTAATGAAACCCTAATTTTTACGATAATAAAATACATGCAGTAGCAAATCTCAAACTCCTGGATGAAGTGAGTGCAAGACAAAAGCAAGAGAAAAAAGGGAGAGAGTAACAGAAACTGAAGTGAGAACTAAGGCTAAAGGTTGAAGGCTGTTCCCATCTGATGTGAGTGATGTGTTGAGCCTAAAGGCCGGCTATGGATCTAGCAACTGAAGCCATGATTGACATTGAAAATTACACAGAGTGAGCTATTAGCAGATAGCAAGGCATATCATAATTCAATCCCTACAGCATCAAAGTGCACCAATATCGTAATTTAATACCAAGAACCATTAGCTTGCAGCACACCAATATCATAATTCAATCCTGAGGCCATCAGCCCTTGCCAATATCATAATTCAATACTTGGACCATTAGGACACACCAATAGGCCTATTAGAATTCAATACCTATGGTCAATGATCTAACCGGACACTGATACTGGAGTCATGGGTTGACATGGGATAAGGCCCACACATAAGGATCCTCAGGCCTTATTTAGCCCAGACTCCTTGATAACAGTGAGATAAACAACACTAAAATTAGGTAGGGCAAGTGGTTCACCAATAGCTTGGCCACACCAGACACTGCAGGCCACAGAGCATTCGCTGGCAGAAACAAATTTCGTCAGGCTTCTGCAGAGGGACACGTTTGTGGAACAAAATGAGGCACTGCATTAGCTTCAAACTCAGCAGAGCACTCAGCCAAACTTGTCAAAAAAGTTTCAAACACTGGCCCCCAGTGTGCGACCGTCTGCAGTTGGTCTAAATTATCACATTGTGGTACCTTGTGGAAACGGGACTCCGTTTCGTTTTCTGGTCCATTGCCTCTGTTTATATTTCCATGTTAACGTCTTGTTTAACTCTTCAAAATACTGTTAAGTCTCATATCCAGGCCCGGCTTCTTGGATCATCAGAAATCTGCACCTTAACAACCAATCAAATGGTTTCTGCCAGCTCAGGTTTCCTCGGCTGCTTTAAGTCCGTTTTTCACCAAAGTTGTCATTATTCAAAAGTTATTTTCACCACACGTTTCTTAGGTTTCCTCACTTCTAACTCTAATCCTCATGTAGCGCAAGTGTAAAATGACTCCAGATAATGGAAAATACAGTGAAGAATGATGTATTACTGAAAAATAAAATAAATGACTCGAATGACAGGCGATTTATCAGCAACTATTTTGACAATTACTTAACCGTTTAAGTAATTCTTACCAGTAAAACTGCAAAACACTCACTGGTTCCAGCTTCTCAATTGTGAAGATTTTCTGCCTTTTATATCACTATAAACTGAATAGCATATTTTTTTTTTTTTACTGTTGTTTGGACAAAGCAGCAATGGGCTTCAGGAAATTAAACAATCAAACAATTCAATTAATCAGAAAACTAACAACTAGAGTTATCAAAAATTCAAATAATCATGAGCTGCAGCCCTAAAGAGATGTCATGTTTGAGATTTACTTTAATTATTTAAAGAATATGTATCACATACGTATATACGTATTTTAATGGTAAGTTGGTGCTTTTAAATAAACATCACCTTAAAAGGTGACATGGCTAAAAACATACAGTGAACAAGTAAAAAGATAAGAACAAAAGCACTAGAAAAGAGTGTGCGACTTGACTGTTTTGCTGCACATGAGGCCGGCCTGCACCTCACTGTGTGAACACTTACTTTACACCAGTCGCTTATAGACAGGAGCAGACATTTTTTCCCCTTGGGAATGCAAGATTTTTGTTTACTGAAAACCTTAGGCTTAATATTACAAGATGAGCAACAGACTATACAACATTACATCGGCCTCAGAGGCACCGTTTCAAGTGTGCGCCGGATTTTCAAATAAAGTGGGCAGCGTCCTCAAACTTACAAGTGGAAACAGCCCCAGTATATTCCATAGTGAGCCTAAAGAGAAGTGTCCAGTCACTGAAGCCTGTGCTCTCTCTGCTGGAATACAGAGCAGCAGAATAATGGATGCTTCTGTCATGAGATACGCTGAAACTCTATGATGCTGTAGGTGAGAGAGACTCCAAGTGGGTCTGTAAATAATGCCTGCCACTTGAAAATAGGTCTCTGGAAACTGCCCCCTGTGCTCTTGTTGCTGGTTGTAGGGTGCAAGTTCTGTTTGTGTAGTTACATTTAAGTGATCTAGTGCTGTGTGGAAGGAAACAGGAAGACACTATATCAAGATTTTGTGGTGATTATGAGCCATATAAAGTATAAATTTCTATCATCGTTTTGATGTACAATAAAGGTTTTTATGAATATAACCATAACAAGAGCTGCTTTGTGGTATTTTTGTAAGACTAGGGTGCAAAGTATTGATTACCAGTTTTACCAAAAAAAAAAAAAAAAGTACAGTACACACTGCAGCCTGTAGAGAGTCTGAACAGCACAGTTGGCACAAATTAACTGAATTATAATAATAATAATTTTTATAATAATAAAAGTATTCACTGAGCAAGCCAAGACATAAAAGACATGAAAAATATTGGCTGTCACACCACTTAAAACACTTTAATTTTTATGATTTCTTTTTCTATAAATGTGTGTAGTTTGAATGGTTCAAGGTACAAAAACACAATATTTTGTGGGGGATCAGAGCCCATAGCTCTACATTCTGCACGAAAAAAATAGGAGGAATAGATGGTAAAAAAAATGTTTTAATGATCAAATTCAAAGTGTTGAAAATATTGATTTTAATAGCATACCAAGCAGTAATAGTGAGACAACCATAACAAACATCCTCTTTACATCACATGTTTACACAGCCTCCATTTTCTCCACCCTGAAAACGTTACCTCTCTGTCTCAGTATGTTTCAGAGCAGCAGGAATGTTACAAACTAAAAACTTATTAAGTTAGGTGAAAGCAATAAATATGCTTTCAGAAAAGTCAGATGCAGAATATTTCACATTGGCTGCAGGCCCCTCCATTACACTGATGTACACAATTGGCCTGTGGAGGAATACTTTTATTTAATTTTTAACTGCTCATGACATCTCTGTTGTGATCATACTTTTTAAGTGGCAGAATACAGTCAGTAACTGAAACAAAAAGTCACTCTACTGTCTTTGTGGTGTCATTTGACCCAGATTTTTCAAGCATATCTCAGTTTATAATCTCTGCATATACTACAACAAAATATTTTCAATTTATGGGAGAAATAAAACACAAAAAATATTTTTATGTTTAATTTTTTTTTTCTTTTTCCCCAATATCACTTTATGTTTATTTGTATCTCATGTTATCACCTGGACCATTTTAAGACCCTGCAGTTCAAGTGAAAAGCAAGTGCAAAACAAAGATGTTTCAACACTACTTAATCTAAATTTATAAATTGTGGAAACAAAAATGTGATATTTTATCATACGCAGAGACTTCCACAACTTCAAGTTTTAAGAGGAAACATGTCTGTCACACACTTTAGCATAAAGCCTGAATTAAGAGCTGCTGACTCCATCTGTTTGGATACCTCTATTTTTAGACTTCTGCTAAGTGCTTTTTATCTTTTGTTCAAACATCAGATGACATTGGACAAAATTTCTTTTACCCGCACTAATGTAAAAAATTGTTTAATTGAGTATTCGGATTATGGCTCTCGCAGAGTGTAATATATTTACTTTTTGTCTTAAATCAGATAAACTGAGTCTGGTGTAGACACTCAGACACAAAGCAGAGAGAGGGTGAAGAAACTGAGCTTGAGAGTGACGTACACTAAATTGCTGAGGAGTTGGGGAGTGTGGGCCTCTGCTGAGAATTAGCCACTGATAAGGTACATGAACAGAAGTTTTTTTTTTCTCAGTTTTCTAAAAGCTGCACATTCCTAGCAGTCGTACGGACCATATCCTTCGTAAGGATACACTATAACCTCTTAGAAAGTAGGATGACAGAACCCCGACCAAGGAAGACCGAGGGCAGACCAAAGACCTGACATGCACTCATCCTTCTCTCTGACTCACGCTTAGTCGCTCACCACCCACCAACACACAGTGAAACCTCAGTCCCAATGCCAGGTTTTGTCACTGGGCAGAGAACCGGTTGGCTACAGTAAAAGCATGACGTGATGCCCCTTCCTCTATGCTCCCCCAGCCTGTGCAGCAACAGAGGGGTAAAAATATCCCACCAGTGAGTTCAGACAACCAGCTCATAAATTAACACTAAAACTCCTGCAGACAACAGCGGGCCAGTCGCTGAGAGATTTAAACCACTCAGGTTGCCACTGACCACAGCTCTGGGATCAGCTTACAAAACCCTTTTCCTAAATTTACCCATTAGGAGGTGGTGAATAAGAACGAGCTCTAGATCAGTTTTCATCTAAGTCACTATTTAGCTGTCCGCTAACGTAGTGAACTATTTTTCAAAATGGCTCTAGGGTGCTTTGTTCCAGGAAATGTTATGAGGTGAGATGTAGGCTATTAGGCCTAAATTGGGAATTGTGTATAACATAGGTCTGTTCTTAATTTTCCCAGCCTACACAAAAAAAAATATAAAGTATAGGTTTAGGCTCAGCTATTCGCTCATATCTTATTAAGGTTTGCTCGTAATGAAGCGCAATTTCTCAGCGCTCTCAAGTAGAAACACAATGTTCCAGCAAACTGCTTGACTGGGTCAAAAAAAAGGAAAAAAAAGGAAAAAAAAACAACAGGAGAGAAGAGTGATGATCCCCTCTAAAGAAACTCAACTCTGTAATGGACGAACAGGGATTACAGACGTTAAAACCTCCTCCATCTGTAATTCACTGTCACCCTGCCATCATCTCTGAATCACTGATCCATTTTGCAAGTGTGCGAGACCTTGCTAAAAGCATCACTGTTGCACCCATTTGTGTTTGTAGTGGTGGTGGGGGGTGGGGGGGAGAGAAAGGAGGAAAAAAAATCATGCAGAGAAGACAAGTTAACAGCTCGCTGTGCTGTTTCAAAGCACTCTCTGTCCTGTAACAACCACCTAGCTAGTTTCTCACACAGGGAATAGGACACGCTGATCAAATAGGATTTTAATGAACATCAGCAGTTAGAGCCTGAGGAATAGACGCTATGATGGCTTAAAGCTACTGACATCTAGGTTGGGTTGGATTTTCATCATCAAAAGAAACAACCAAAAAAAAAACATTCCTTTGCTGGTGCCTCTCACACAGACAAAACAGGCCATGATTGTAAGTGTATGGTGAACACTGTCCATTCGATCACAAAGAAGAAGCAAATGAGAAAGCAATTGGCTGACAAGGCCAAGTGTAGACCACAATCATATCATGCTAACCCCATATTATCCTCAAAAAACAGATAAGAAAAAAAGGTTCTCCTCTGAAGGCTTTCCTCTAGGAGCCTCTCAGTGGGAGGGAGAGTAAATAAGATGTCATCAATAATAGACAGTGAATGTTCTGAGCAGTTCTGCGCGCGCACACTCACACACACACACATGCACACACACCAGCTCCGACTGATTCCTATCCTGCAGACAGGCCTGCCAACCGCCAGCCTTTTTGCACACGCTCAGATTCACTGTCCTGACTAATCGCTTGTGATAGGGGCCTTTGCCATAATTACCCAGGGCCTTATCACAAACTTATGCGATGCATTTTTCATGTCCTGGCTGCTGGCAGTGCCTTCACTGTCCGCGCTGGCAGTCAATCTACGAAAAAGACTGATCTCAGACAAATTCACACACACACACACACAAAAGCACACACACACACACACACACACACACCAGTTCAAGCAGGGCGAAATGGGTGAAAGCAGGGTGAAGGGCCAGAGAAGAGAGAGAGGAAAAAAAATTAAAAGGAGGGGAGGGGGATGTGAGGGAGAGAAAGATTGGAGAGAGAAGGGGGGGGGGCAGGAAGGGGGTGGGTGGGAGATAGATAGTGCAGGAAAGAAAAGAGAAAGCAGTCTCAATTTTTTTACATAATGCATGAACAAGGGGGCACGAGTAGGAGGACCAAACAGGATCAAATAAATAGGAGAAGTGAAGCCTTGATGATGTGGCATAAGTGCAACACAAAGCCCGCTGGGAAGACTTGTTCACTGTCCTTTTGTCTACCCAGTCATAGGGGCATCATGACCTAAATAAAAGTTTAAATCCCAAGCCTGTGCGATTTACAAAATAATGTATGAACAATTGGGCTAGCCTACATAATGCAATCTTATGTTAATGACGACGGCGACTAGGCTGCTAATATTCATAAATTGTGATTTGAAATTCAGCAATGCACGTTAAATGCCACGGGAAAACACAACAGTGCCATTGTCTACATGTCTTGTGATAGGTCAAACAGGCTCTAATATACACAGGCTATATTCACACGCTGAATAGGCCCAATATTTTCCTCATATCCTTTTACTGTGCCATGGATCTCCTCCGTGCACGCCGAGATTAGCGGCGTGCGTGAGGCTGGGACATTTCTGGGAGTTCATCATAACCAACAAGGTCATGATCGCTCAAATTTCTACTATTATTTTTATTTCATTGCACCGCGTCAACAAACACTGTCCCGTCCCGTCCACTTCCACAGACGTGGCAACGTCTGTAAAAACCTCTCTGTGTATAATTGCCGTCAAGGAGGAGGAGGAGGAGGGAGGGGGGCAACCGAAAAAAACGGCCGAGTTGATCAACCATAATCACGGGGACGACTTCAATATAAACTGCTTCAAACCCGTTAGCCGATAAGGTTGCTAATGTTTTCCATTCGTGTTGAAGTAAACTTAAATTTGACAGTTAAAAGCAGGAGAAAAAACACAAGCAAAGCGCTGTTGTGTGTCTGTGCTGCCCGTCTGTACGGTTGGTGTCACCACAGCGCCACCGTATAATGAGTCGCACTTATTTTTTCCCCCAAATTATCCAACCTTACAGCGGCTAAAGCGTCGGGCTAACTACGGCTACTCGCTCCAGTAAAAGTTGAAGAACACGCAATAAAGATAGCAAACCGAGAGCTTTCCGCCAAAGCCCCCGTCGTTTTGTTTTTATTTCGGCGCATCCCCGCGGCGTCGCCCCGGCTTGCCCAGTTGCAGTGTCCGATCGATGTTGAATTGAACAAAGAGGATCAATTTCTGATCAGCGAGAGAGCCACTTTCATCAATGTGAGGAAGAGGTCTTGAATTCTCTTCCGAAACACCTACGAGGCGAGCGCCGAAAAAAACACAAAACACAGCCGCCGAGAGAGACAAGGCAGCCGAAGCGAATGAAGGGTAGACGATTTAGACAGAGGTTGAACTGACCTGTAGTTGTTGTAAGTCAAAGCGCTTCCAATATTGAAACATCGATCCTGCATTGGCCGCCATCTTGAGACATATTGAGACAGGAATGAGATGCTGATAGAGAGCGCGGGGGTTGGAGTTCAGTGGAGAGGACCGGGCGGTCGGAACACCCGGACCGGATCACTCCCACTGCTCACCCCGGCAACAGCTGGTGTACGGAACGGAGTCAGCTTACAGGAGTGTTGCCTTAATAACGCCATTATAATTGCTTAAATAGCATTTTATCAACATTCAGATATTACAGGTAAATAACCGAACTGCCATTAAATTACTCTTAATTTTATTACGTTGAAATACACGAAACCGTGACCGCCAGTGTTTGATACTCTGACGTGGTTTGTCATTATGTATTATGGAGAGCAAAGATCACACAAAAATAATGCCAGGAGGCTACTTGGAAGCCATATCTAAAAAGAAAAAAGAAAAAAAATCCCACTAGGGGAGCATTCAGGACCAGTGTTGCCTCTGAGATGTGTAGGACTGTGCAAAAAGATAATTTAACATTTAATGATTTATTACACCAATAATAGTTGCTCCTGCAAATACAACATGGCTGTCAAATTTAGAAATAAAAAGTTAAAAAAATAAAAATAAAAATCCATGCAACTGCTTGGAATTTTGTCATAGGCTCAAGCTCATATTTACTTGTTTGTTACAACAAACAACAAAAACTTAAATTTCTGTGTTATGTATGCTTGTTTTGTTGGGGGTTTTTTGTTTGTATGTTTTTTTGTTGTTGTTTTTGTTTTGCTTTGCTTTGTTTTGTTTTGTTTTGTTTTGTTTTTTTTGAGTGACCCCAGTAAAAGATTTTTGTTTTGTTCAACTATGGACATGTGTTAGGGACAATTGCAGAAAAATAAAGTTTAGTAGAAATCTAAACAAAATTTAATAAATTGAAACTGTTGAAAATCCAGGCTTAAGATGTCTATCCAAATTGTTAGAACAAAACATTCGACCCAAATTAATGATAAAAATCACCACAATCGTTTTAGTTTCATGATACATCTATTTTATCCATCTATTTTGTTTTATTTTTATTAAAAGGGTGGTTTGAGTGTACAAACTCAGCATATGCAACAAAACAGGTTTGGAGAGGACCTGCTGAACCTGGCCATTTAAAGAATTGGTAAAAGATGGAGTGGACTTCCACTTGGCACAAAGTATTTTCGAGTTAGTGATTTTCTCAGTTTACAGTTATTAGATTAAGCCTGATTAAGAAACCCTGATATTCTCGTTTAAGGCATTCTTTTCCTACAGAGATATTAATCAGACTAGTTAATCAAATCAGATTGTTGTGTTGTTAATCCAGTCAAGTCACTGCTGCAGCAGGGCAGCCCAGTGGTTACAGTGTCAATGTGCATTCATATCTTTTGCTGAAGTGACCTTGAGCAACACGCTGAACCCTGGCTGCTCCTGAGGCGTCACTCCTGCTGACCACGTCCTCTGACCCCCTCAGTGTGAGGACGTGCCTCAGAGGAATATGCAAAGAATTTCTAATTACACTGTATGTATGGAGTGCCCTGAATTCCTGCATTAAACTGCAGCCTCCCACCTCGTGCACCTTAAAACACATCCCGCCTCAGCTTCAGCCTCCAATTGCTCTGCACACCGAACCAGAGCGACCAGGTTTATCACGGTAACACATCTGTTGTACACATTGTGTTCATTTTTAGCACTTTGTGGCTTCCCAAATTTGACTTGTCGAGTGTGTCGTGAGGCCTGGCTGTGTGGAAAATCTACGCCTTCAGTCACACTTTGGAGGCTTTTTTCTTTTTGTCTTTGAATGCTCAGACCCCACAGCCTTTAACAAAAATATTTCATAGCTTTATTTTCTTTTTCTCCGATCATTTTCATTTCTTTACAGCCATTGCACTTTAATTACATTCACTAAATATAACACAAGAATTTGCCATAGATAATAACCCCTCTTTCACTGCATTCGTGTGGATACAAAGGTGGGCATTTTAGTGCTTTGAATAAGCTCAACTTTCAGGTCATTACTTGATTTGATTTGAAGCTGTTTGTGTCTCCCTCCTTCTACAGTATGAATGGTGCTCAGTGCTCAGCAGATATTCAGCCTAAATAGCTTTGCCTTATTTTATACTTCATTTAAAAACATAATACAGTGAATTAAAGGTTTTAGTTTTCCCTTCACACCCAGTCACATGCTCTTACTAAAATGAACTTAATCACATTTACCATTCAATCACACTGTATAAAACAAATGGGGGAGAGCTGCTTTAAAAGATCATTATGAACACAGACATAATAGCAGCATGATTCACATTAGTTTCGGCATCAACCATTACTACACCATAGTTGTCTTTTAAAAGACTTTGAGCAATTGATTTTCACTAATATACGTAACAAATACTCTGCTGAAAAGATCCATTTACTTTTTAGAAAGAAAGACCACATCTTAACCAATGAATCCTGTGTTTAATCCTCTCATTTCTGCCCCTTTCCACCATGTTAATCAGTGTTTTCTTGGCTCGGCCTGCTTGACTTGTGATGCTACCTATCATTAAGTCAAACCAGAAATACAGGTCTGAGATAATCCGCACAGGCTTAGTAGCTCTGCAGTGTGTCCATTATGCTTTGTTTGTATAGTTATCTCCTACTATCACACAAAGAAAGCACATAACTAAAAGAAACAGGATGTATTTGTATGCCACTGATATTAATATGACCTGCAAAACAAAAAAAGAAAGTACTGAACAGTATTTTACTCCACAATACATGGTATTTGTATTGAGGAATGTTTTAAGATTATTCACCATTGATCACTTTTATATGACATTAACTAGCATAATAATTATTTGCTTCAAATACTGTAAAGTTAATAAGTTAGGTTTTAGAATTATCTATCCTAGGTACATAAGTCTAAAAACCTTACTAATTTTTCAAGACTATGATTTCTATAGCTAATGATATTAACCTGAGCATAAATTATACTTAACATAGAGCTTCATCAATGAAATTCAGCAAATTTGGACATTACAGATCATGTGATTTTTTTTGCACTGCCTCTTCTCAAACACACATTTCAACACACAGCATCCCCATAAGGATTTGACTGAAGCTTCACTCAGCTGTGGATTACTTTGAAGCAGTAGGGGGTACACTGTGTAAGTTGGAACAAGTAAGAGTCTGAGCTATCAATCTACCTACAAATTATCATGTTCCTGCTACAGAGGCTTGTGCACGTCTGGTATGAATGACTTGTGTGGGTTTTTTTCCCCTCACTTGTCTTTTTATTACACTATATAGCAAAAATTAAAGAGGAGAAAATTCTGCATAAATCGTTCACGAGGAGGACAGCGGGGCTCACAAATGTAGCCTTATCAGTTCATGTATATTTGGTCAGAGTTTAAATGCAGAGAAATAAACACACATTCTGTGTGTCAGTTACACAACTAGATATTATACCCCGACAGAGCTACAGGGTAAAAGATAAAACAGCCTTTCTGTCCTTTAGCTTTCCCACTTTTCTCTGTTTGTGTCCCTTTTCCTCCTGCTCATTGACTCTGCCTGTAAGGTGCTTTTAGTGGGCCTTGTGTGGCTGGGTTAGAGATGGATGTGTGGCCCTCGGGAGCTGCAGGCAGAGAGCAACACTGATCATGTCAGACAGGCTGGGGAGGCTGTATAAGATCATCATCACCCAGCAGTGGAGTGAATCGCCGCAGTGGCACTTTCACACAACCTCTGACCTCTGGGCTAACCTCTAAGGTCATGATCAAGGTCAGGGGTCAGCCAGGGCCTCTGTGATCAGTTGAACTCACAAGCCCCTCCTTCCTCTTTCTCCTCTACAGTCTCTCGGTTCGTTCTCTCTCCTTTTTTTTCCTCCCTCTCTCTGGTTTCTCTTTCCCTCATTTTCTATTCGTTCCTCTATCGCTCACTGCTCTCTTTTACCGGCCGGGACCAATTGAGACATCCCGTCCCCCTGGGAGTGCAAAAAGGAAAGCAAGAGAAAATCAATAGGGAAGATGAGTGAAGACCTGGGGGTCCCATCAAAAACTGAATGCTTCTATCTGTGCTGGTATGATTCACACAGCCACAAAACACATACAGATGTACAGTGTTGTTACTTTTAAGAAGCAGGAAGCTAGTGGTAAAAACAGGTCTGGAAAATGTACAAAAACTACAGAAAAAGATACACAAGTCTGCAAAATATGCAGTGTTTTTGCAGTGTTACAACTGAAGATGGCTTCCAAGGTCAACATAAAAAAGCATGACAAGCCTTTTTTTGTCTGTTTCCTGTCCTTCTCTCTGTGTTGCATGCATGTACCAATGTGGCCAGTTGCTGCAGTGACGGCCGAACACAGAAAAACGCAATAACAATCCCTCCATTGATGTTCAAGGTCTGCAAATGCGAATGAAAGAGCTTGATGATTAAAAAGTTATTTTCTTGTGAGAGCGAGAGGAGGAAAACGATGAAGCAAACATAAATGCCAGGCTTTTCGTATCACCACGGCTGTAATTTGAGCTGAACAAAATGTCACCATATCACCAATCAGTTCGACTTTAATTATAGCACATTTCCAGCAACGTTAGCGTGCTTCTGTGCTGCATAATAAAGGATTCAAATAAACAAAACTCAAACTGAAAGCAGATAAACACAACTCATTCCTATGTGTCATTTCCTGACCTCAGGGCCACCTCTTCTGTTTCTGAGGAAATACACACATGTGTGTATAATGTTAGCCCCTCACCGTGTATCCATAACTTATGAGTTTGCTGCATTTCTCCCCAACACAAGATAACCCCAGGCAGGACATTAAATGATCGGCCGAAAATAGAACTGTTCAGATGAAAGGGAGGATAAATAATGCAGAAAGAATACAAAACCTCTTATGGGGATAACTAGTCACACACACATGCACGCACACAAGCACACGTACACACACAAAGAGATCCCCCTTCTTTTTTTTTTTTTTGCTCCACTGTGAAGAAAAGTGAATGGATGTAACAGGAAGGAGGAGGACCCAGTGGAGAAGACACACATGCTTCTTGCTTCATCTCCTCCCACTCCTCCTTGTCTGCCATTTTTTTTTCCTCTTTCCGCTCACATTCAGACTTCATGACATACCCTGTGTCTGTGGGGAGAAATAATGTTGTCCCAGTCACGGCGTGTTTTTTCCTGCCCACCAGAGCTCAGACACAACATAACACAACACACAGTGAGTGCAGGATTTCCAACCCCCGTCGTCTCATCATTTTTTCATGAGTTCTGATCAGAATGCATCCACATAATGACAACAATGTGGACAGCTGATCCTTTTACACAGACTATGTGTCAGGCCTTTTTGTTTTCTTACCTTCCTTCCTGTATGTGTTTAGGTTAGATCACCAAATTAAAACTGTGAGTCATTTATTAACATTAACATTTCTGGTTGGAGGGCGTTGCGATGCTGGGTCATATCTAATAAATAAAACATTCAGAGACAAACCTTTTCAAAGCCGAGGCTGCTGCATGCCTAATTTTCATCTGAAATGTTTATTCATTGGCCAAATTAAACATGCATGTTTGGAGATAAATCCCAACGTCCCTACTCACTGCACAAACCTGCACCAGGACGCTCCACGGGAAACTTTGTGTTTGTGTATGGAGACACCTAGTGGTGAGCGACCTGTGTAGCGTTTTATATGACGATTCACGGAGGCCTCTTACACGCCTTATTACCTCGAAAAGTACCAAAAAAGTTGTTGTTTTTTTTTTTTTTTATCAGCGAGCCAATGAGATCTGAGGGATTATTTTACCAATATAATATTATCAGTTTGACTCCAATATTGCCAGTTCTCCAAACCACACGGCTCGTGATTTGACCCCTGGCCTTCTTTCTGTTTTTTTTTTATATACTTAAAGATGCCAAATCAAAAATATGTCCTGTTCTTTCTCTAATAAAATGACACTTGCTTATTTCATCAGCAGGACACCGCACCCCTGGCCAGCATGTTTACCCAACCTAAAAGTGCCTGGGAGGCTGACCGACAGGCTGCAGGCCTCACAAAAGCCCCATTCACCGGTAACAGGACGCTGCCACGTCGAATCTGCTTGGGCATATACAGCACTGGGGGCAAATGGTGTTTGTTTGTTTTTTTTCGTTTACTCTATTTTGACCGAGAAGGAAGTGTGAAATGAAACCGCCGCTGAACAGGACAGACGGGACACAACAGTTCTGGGAGGAACTTGCTGATTGTTGGGGATTTGGTTGTTAAATAACTTGACCTGCTGCACTGGTTTACACAGTAACTTTTAAGTATGATTTTTGGGTGTGCCAGCAGGCTGAGATGGACTGATTTTTGTTCTGCACCTTGGTGCCGTACTTCCTGGAGGACAGAGGAAATTGCTTTACTCTGATAAAAGTTTTTGAACTTTTTTTTGGGGGGGGGGTGGACTGCAGAGTGAGAGGAGGGCGTCGATGGGAGCTGTGACTCATGGGAAAGCAGCAATCACAGCTCACAGAGCAATCAGGCGCTCCGGTTCGTCCCAGCGGAAGAGATGTTGTTTACTTGTTTACAAAGGGACCAGCTCTGTGTGCGTGGCCACCGTCGGGTTTTTGTTATTCCTGGGACTCTCTCTGTTCTACCTACCGGACCCGTCCGCGCCGGAACCAGCTGTCTCTGAGGAAAGCAGTCATGTGACGCTGCTCCTGATCTGGGCGCATCCGTTCGAACGGTACCGGAAACTTCCGAACTGCTCCGCGCTCTTCCAGATCCACAAGTGCACGCTCACCGACGACAGGCGCGCGTACCCGCAGGCTGACGCCGTGATCATCCACCACCGCGATGTTGCCATCGGCAGAGCGGAACTGCCGACGGAACCGCGGCCAGGTGCGCAAAAGTGGATATGGATGAACTACGAGTCCCCCACGCACACACCCGCGCTGTGGCTTTTTGAGGGTGTGTTCAACCTCACTCTGAGCTACCGGACAGATTCAGATATTTTCCTGCCGTACGGGTATCTGATCCCCCGCGTGGGCACAGCCAAGAGTCTCCAGAACCGCTACGCGCACCCGCTCCACAAACCCTCGCGCTCAAATGTCATTCGGCCCCGTTTCGTGGCCTGGGTCATCAGCAACTGGTCCGAGTCCCACGCGCGCGTGGCCTTTTACTACAAGCTCCGCCGGTACATCAACGTGGATGTGTTCGGGCGCGCGGGTCTGCCGTTACCGGAGGGCAGAGGGAGCGTGGTGCGGCTGCTCGGGCGCTACCAGTTCTACCTGGCGCTGGAGAACTCGCAGCACACGGACTACATCACAGAGAAGTTGTGGAACGCGGTAAAGGCCGGCGCCGTCCCGGTGGTCCTGGGTCCGCCCAGGAAGAACTACGAGAGATTCCTGCCCCCGGAGGCCTTCATCCACGTGGACGACTTCCCTACGGTCCGAGGGCTGGCGCGGTACCTGCGGATGCTGAGGCGCAACCCGGACCGGCTGAGGCGGCACCTGGAGTGGAGGGAGGGCTACAGTCTGCACCAGACCGCCTTCTGGGCTGAGCACTACTGCACGGCCTGCAGGGCGGTGAGGAGGACCAGGGGCAAGACTGATGTGGTCAAAACTCTGACAAAATGGTACCGGACTGAAGTGAACTGATGGCAAGATTGTAACTTCTCTCTCTGTGACAGTGAGAGAGGAAAAGTCAAACTGCTGCTTTCAAAGTTTAAAAGAAATCTATGAATCTATTATCATCAACCAGGGCTGTGAATTTATTTAAATTATGACTCAAAATTGAGAGTTTTTCAAAACTTATTTTGCTTGTGTACTGTTACATTTTTTCAGCAGTACCCAGAGTAAAGATTAACACAGTTTCTGAAAATTATTTATAGGCCATGGACTCTCATCTCATCTACTGTCTACTTTACCTGAGAGGGCTTTACAGTCTTTACAGCTCAGAGCCCTGAAACTAGGCTACCTTTGTCTTTGTCCATACTGTTGTTGTTTAATGTGTTAAGCTACTGGTTTCAGTTGTTTGCATTACAATAAGAAAGTCAGCTGGCAGAGATAAGAGTTGCTCAAGGTGACTGATTATTAGTTAGTTTCTTTGCACATGTCAAATATGTCAAAATCCTCACTTGGTTTATTTTATTACAAGACAATTCACTGACAAATAATAAAGGTGATAAATTGCAAGTTGACGTCTTTGCAAAGTGTCTTATTATATATATATATATATATTTACAAAAGTGGTTCACTTGGTAAAATCGAGTAAATATGAATATGGATAGATGACATGCCAAAACAACAACAACAAAAAGTAGGTACATTCTGTTAGTTTTGGGGTGAGGAGAGGTAATGAGGAGGGAGAGTATGAATTCATGACCTGTTGTGTGCGTTTGATTCAGAGAGGCAATATAGAGACTGCCCCCAGAAAGTGCAGAAATACCTGCCTGTTTTACTGCCTCTCTCTCACCTGAGGGGTTAGCACTACATCATGTTAATCATGGCTGTTGGAAGTTGGGGGGAGGGTGGGGCTGGAGGTGTCACATGACACATGCAGGACAGGAGCACACTCCCTGGAAGCAGCTGACACAGGTGCATTGTGTTTCCTTTGTTCTTCATCCTGAGTCATTCACTGTTCACTGTCAGATAAGCTGCTTCCCTTTGTCCTTTGTTCATGAGTGCTTTTAGTTTATGTTTATTCCATTTTCTCGAATGTAACAAGTTAGACATTGTACATCCGATCTCTTAAATGTATTCTGACATGATTATGATGTGTTTAAAGTAGGGGAGCATCCATTCACTGATTGATATGATTTAGAGTTTTGTATCTTTACTTTCTTTCAGTTGTAGAAACTAAACCACTCAACAGATCTCTCTGAAATGAAGCCTGCTGATTGCTTCCCCCTCTGTTTTCAACAATAGCATCCCTGGATCTGATCTATTAGCTTAATGCCATACATTGTTGATGGTTGTCTCATAGTAGGCCATGCATCCCTAAAATAGCACTGACTGGTTGCACTGACCACGCAGGGGTCTGAATGAAAGACCTGAAAGGTGTTTTTAGGTCCCAAAACTTGTCTTGTCTTTGTAGGGCAGTTCATACAGCCCTGGCACGACTTGTTGGAGAGCAAAACAGCTGCACTAACATCCACATCCTCCAGTCTTTCATTTAGTCTTGCTATGTTTGCACAGCTATGCTCATTTTGCTCATGTTTTTACTATCCTGCCATAGCTTAGACTGAAAAAAACCTGCAGGAGTCACTTGATAGGCGTCAGAAGCTGTGATGTGGATCATTCAAATTTACACCTCTGTGTTAGTGCCTAGACACAGAATTAACACTTTACGCTGTCAAATGAGACGTTTCCTGCAGGCACAGCAGCAGCCAGTAATATTGCTCCCCATAATGAGTGGATGCCTCAACAGCTGCTGAAACCACTGACGTCTATCAGCAATAATGCATTTAGACGGCCAGCGCGGCCAGACCCCTCATCCCCTGTCATAATCCCATTCATGCACAATAGAGAATTATTAGCATATCCAGTTACTGTGAGTAAAATCATATTCACTCCTCATGCTTTCAAATATAGATCCAGTGAATACCCTGCCCTTCTCCTTGAAACTCATTTGATATGTCCTCATTCAGCATCCTTTAAATGGCACGCCACACTATACATGGCCTCTAACTGCCTGAACAGAGCAGGTGCCACACAGTTGTTGTTAGTATATAAAGGAAAGGCACTTAATTTTTAAGAGCTCATCCAATCACAAAGAAGACTGCAAGCAAACCCACACAGTGTTAAGAAGCTGTACAGCACATAATTTATATGCCTGCACCCACTAACCTGCATGTGGTATGTTTTAGCAATAACTCAGATCATGTGTTGCTCACAGTTTAAATGCAGTTTGTGGTCAGTTACAGAGTCTTGATACTGGATGTCATGCAGGACTGAACTTCTGTATATTTTGGTAATAAAATGACACAGTTTAGCATCCATGCATTTCCCATGCTAATGACATAGCCTCTAACATCATACGCATCCTTTTGCATAAAGATATGTTCTGTTTAATTAAAATAAAACACATTTACTGGCACTCGAACTTGGCTCATCTCCCCTCCACGTCACACACTTTGAGCAGGTTTGTCACATCTGTTACTGGCTCCCAAAAAAGCCAAGAAGGTGGAGGCTCCAATGTCATCAGCAGAACCAGAACCAGGAGTTTAAGGAGGTTAGAGGACAGATGCTGTGGTGAAACTGTGTGTGTGTGTGCACATGTGCTCTCATGTATGACTGATTATCTCTTCCCTTATAGCTGCGCTGCCTCCTCTGCTGACTTGTGTAACTGTCCATCAGTCTTGGGCTTTCACAATCGTGGACCAGAACAGAGATGGTGTCATTGATGAGAGCGACCTGAGGGACACCTCTAGTTAGGTATTTATTTGCCATTAGTCATAAAGAAGCAGATGTGGAAAACGGCCCTAATATTTTCCCGTCTGTGCATTAGTTGAAAATGTCTTTTTTCTGTTTTCAAAACTCACATTTGCTTCTTATCTATTTATATTTTCACTTTCAGAGACATGGTTTCCCCACCTGGATCATGTAAGTTTTATCTTTTAAGTGTGACATAGTTACCTTTGCTCATTTTAATTCAGTTAATGTTCATAAGTGTTTATAATTGTATTAATCTATTATTAGATTAGTATTTTGATTGTTTATGTGTACATGTATTCAAAAATGGAGAATATATATAATATAATATATATAGTTGGGCTTATTACTATTATTCTCCTGTATACAAGTGAAACATGTCTTTGACTGGAAAACCTGCTATAACATTTTTATTTGAATATTAGTTTGGTTTGTGGTGTGGTTTTAAGTGAACTCAATCATTTATTCATGTTCAGTTTCAGTCATGACTTTAAGTTTTAAGTTTGAAGTCAAGGTTTGTTTTTATTGTCTCCCAAAGCAAAACACTTGTCTTGGATTGAAAGAGCTGCTGCATAAAAACAGGAGAGACCTCCATTTACTTCACTTTCTGTAGTCAGCATCAAAATGTCATGTTTTAGCACTTGTTGAAAAAGAGAAAAGAAAAAAGAAAGTATCATCTGAAACTGAGTCAGTGTGGTGTCCTTCATGTCTGCTCACACAAACAGCTCTTACAAGCAACTTTACCTGTGTTTTGTGAGGAAATGACCCAGAGGAGACAATTCTCAATGCCTTCAAGGTCTCTGACCCAGAAGGAACAGGAGTCCTTGGAGGCAGGAGGGGCGAGTGTGCGATTTTCTTCAGTCTGCACAGACAAAACAAACACCACTTTGTGGCTTGTGATCCCTCTCATCCCTCAGATAATGAAGAATTAGTATCATATGGCAAAAAACCTTAAAGTTCGAGGATGCAGATAATGCAAATCTTGGTCAGTGAAAAACAGATCATAGTTCATTTAAAGTCAAAGAGATGGAAATAGTAATTCTTCTCTTCTGTTGCTCTCCTGCAGGATGAAATATCACCTCGTGTCACAGGCCGACAAGTTTACTGAGGCTGAGGTGAGTTGTTGCTTGGCAACAAGGTGAAATATTGGATGTACCGGCGGTGGCGATGCTGTTGAGCAAGTTGAAGGTGAGCGTTGATGAATACCCAGAATCTGAGGCAATTTAATTTGATTTAAACCCCTTAACTACCAGTTACAGCTTATTACAAAGATCCTTCTCAGCTCTCTTCCAGACCCCCTCTTCGGCAACAGTGCCATTCATAACCTGCGTGGCCCCTGGCTAGAGACACAGTAATCTCATTTGTACAGCAACAGATGTTTCTCTTAAAAACATCCGTTGACTGGGGAGTGAAAAGTCTGCCTCTCATTCTCTCAAGGGATCAAAGAGACCAGGGTAATCACTATGAAATCTGTCACATTTGTAGTGGCTTGAAGAGACGTATTGACTTACAGTAGGCTTACTATGTTGTGAAACGTAAACGCTGTCTTGCACATATTTTATGTGGAATCTTTCATGTTCTGTACATCAAAAGGCCACACGGGGTGGGGGGTGGGGCAGCAGAGAGAGAAGAAAATGCATATGAAACAACAAAACCCCTAGACAAATAAACAGCACAGTGTTCCCATGGCAGCGCGGTGCAGTAATCTGACGGCTGGTTTCCCATGGCTGTGTCTCGCTGCCCCATAGACCTCCACTCTGTCTCACTGATGGCTCCTGTGATTGCAATCATCCATCTTACTGTCAAAGGCAAAAAAAAAGGGCAAGAAAGGGGGAAATCACACACACCATCTCTCTCTCTTGCTCCCTTGTGTCCTGCAAACAAGCCACCCCACTGTGAGCAGAGCCAACACATGGACCACAGGCCCTCTTCTCTGCACAGTGTGTGTGTGTGTGTGTATGTGTGTTTTGAATGTGTGTGCCCATGCTTATATGATCTACAGAGAGAACACGTGTGGGTGTGCATCTTCGGGTTGTCTGTGCCTGTCCATTATACTGCATGATCAGTCACTGGAGTGTACAGGGGGGAGCGGTGGACATGTCTGATCTTGCAGCTGATCAAAAGCTCCAGAGATTTGTTCCCTTGTGGGGCCGTGCGAGCGGGCCTCATATCAACATGTCTCTGTTCAGTAGACAGGAAAAACAAGAGGAGAGAGAGAGAGACAGACAAACGGGGGGGGGGGGTACATGAAGAGAAAGACAGAAACAGGCAGTCATAGCATGCAGATGAAAGGACGCATAAAGAGGCCAGAGTGGAATATGTGACAATGATACATAACCGCACTTATCTCTCCGTTGTGATGAGATAATCGAATGGCAAAAGCCAGCTCTGTTTTTTGTCTGTAGCTGTAATAGCGTGCGTGATCTTTCTCTGCAAGCCTGACAGCTCCTCTTCTAGGAAAAAAAAAGAAGAGGAGGAAAAAAAGTGCAATAAATCCTGTTATTACCTGTTTGCTTACAGATAAAACAGATGTTTACAAAGTTCCCCCTGGATGTCGCTGGTAACCTCAATTACAAGAACGTGTGTTATGTGATCACCTGCGGAGGGGACAAAGAGCTGCAGTGAAAGGAGGATGAGAGGAAATAGAGGGATGAAAAAGAGGAGGGAGGTGAGGAAGAGGAGGAGGAGGAGGAGCTGCAGTGAAGCTCCTGCCTCACCGCGCCGTGTGGCGAGAGAACGTAATCATGTGCAATTAAGTGGTGACTATGAAATGGATCCCTTTGTTGTTGTGACTTTAATCTTACTTCAACAATCAAGACAGATCTGCAGAGTACAATGTTTTGCACATTAAACAACAAAGCACACCTGAACATTTTTGAGTATAAAAGATAACGAAACATGCACAAGCCACAACAAAATGGCTGCATTTAAAAGGTAGGCCTCGGCCATCTTTAACATTAAGTAACATAAAAATACACTTATCTGCTGTCTTTCTGAGAGACAGATGAGAATACCACTCTTATGTCTCTGGGTTCAATATGAAGCTGCATCCAGCAGGCGTGTAGCTTAGCTTAGCACAAGGACTGGAAACAGCTAGCTTAACTATAAGGTAATAAAATCCACTTACTGACTTATTAATATGTTATATGTGGTTTTTACAGGTGGTCATGTGCCACACAGTTTCTTGGCTGTGTGCAGTTAGCTACTTTTGCTGTGTTTGTAGCAGTTTGTAAATAATTAAGACTACATTTAAAATTGGTCTAGCTGCTTTCAAATGTGTTGAATCGATTTGACTGGATTTTATTTAAATGTAACTGTCAGTGATGGTGGCTTTGCAGCAGTTATTTCCAATTTTTGACACTTGTATTGTTATTTTTTATTTTTTATTTTTTACCAAGTGGGAGATATCATCACTCTGAGGAATTCCTAAAATCCCAAACTCTTAGTTATACAGCAAAGCAGAATCTGACATGAACAGCTTTTCCCACTCAGCTGCTCATTATTCCAGTCTGAACTGATATGATGTGAACGCAAATTGGCAGGGTTATGCTTGTCAGAGGATTTTGGGTTTTTTGCCTTTTCACAGAGCCAAGACTAGCTGTTTCCCCCTGTTTTGAGTCTTTATGCTAAGCTAAGCTAACAAGCTCCTGGCTATAGCTTCATATTAACAGAAATGAGAGAGGTATAAATCATCCCATATATCTCTTGACAAGAAAGTAAATAAGTGTATAAACAGTTCCTTTAACATATGAACCTCGTAATGGAAAAAACAAAGATTGTACCAGCTGTAGCCAAAGGTTTACTCAGAGACCAACAGGTCTGGTCTCTCAGAGACTTATTATACAATAATCCCATCAGTTCAAAACAAATCTCGGAGGCAGTATATGAAGAAGTCAGTGTAATCCTGTCTGGTTTAGTGCTCTGTCAGCCAGAGTGAAGGTGCACTGGAACCTCGTTGAGCAGGTTTTGGGTTTTTCAGGCCAAAACTCGACAGTTTCAGCATCTCCTCCTTTTGCTTTCCAGATGTGCGCTCTCCAGATGCAATTCATTTCACCTAACTTTATTTTAAGCAGATATTCTTGGCAGCTTGTCATGTCTTACCTCAGTTTTAACAAGGCAGAGCACAGCGAGAGAGACAGGAAGAAGAGAGAGGAAGAAATATATTTGACAGGTTAACACAAGATGAACCTCGAGGTCGTTCCAAGAATGTGTTCGACACTAAATTGTACACTTTGGGTCCAGCTCTCAGGAACTCTGAGCTTTGCAGCATCAGCCAAGGAAAGTGATGTGTTTACTAGGCAGTCTTTTATCTGAGGAAAGAATGATGCCAAAACCCTCATTACGCTTTATGAGATAATATTTCATTGTACAACACAGTGTAAGTGCTGCTGCTAAGGCTACGTATGCTATCATGCAGCAACAGGGTGAAAAAGGCGCAAAAAAGCCTATCATGTGGATGAAATGCTCAACATCTCATGTCTGCAAAGAGCTTTGTTTTTACAACAGTACTTAACAAAAACCAAAAAGGACAATTAGACAAAAATAAATTCAAAAAATAAGGGCATAAGGAAAACTGATATGAACAAAAATCGCCAGTTCAGCGTCGTTTGCAACATCCTTCACAATAATGAACAGAAATACAAAAGTAGACTGTACTCTTAAAGGGAAGCTCGTCTTTGTCTCTCCCCGAGTGCTGGAGTTTGAGGAGAGGTTTGAACAGGCTGAAGGCGCTTGATCTTTATGGCAGAGAAAGACAATGGGTCCGAAATGCCACCAAAACCAGATCCTTCAGAGTTGTCTGTTTAAAGACACGAAAGACAGAAAAAAAAACAACGATCAGCTGGAAAAGAACTCTTCTTAAAAATAATGCTTTTCAAAGAAATGTTTGGGAAATACGTTTATTTGCTTTCTGGTGGCGAGGTGGATGAGAATGTGAGTGATGAATCAGAAAGTGGTTAGCTTAGCTTAGCTTAGCATACAGACTGGAAACAGCTAGCCTGGCTCTGTCAGAGGGAAACAAAATCCACCAACCAACACAAATAAAGCTCAGTAATTAACATGCTATGTCTTGTTTGCTCAATCTACACACATAAAACAATTTGCAGTTTTACAGGAGGTAAATGTGCCTTTTTTACACTTTTTCTTATATGGATTGAACAAACAAGATTAGGACTGCGATAGAGACAGCAATAATGGATTTTATTATCACTGGCCAGAGCCCGGCTAGCGGTTTCTCCTTGTGCTAAGCTAATCTAACCAGCTGCTGGCTGTCACCTTATATTTAATGGACAGATGTTTAAGTGGTATTGACCTCCTTGTCTAACTCTCCACCTGACAGCAAAACTGCATATTTCCCATAACGTCAGACGATTCCCTTGACATGAATCATTCTTCGGTCTGGAAAACATATTATCCTCCATTTTTGTTTCCTGCTCACCATGAATGCCGATCATATGCTCCAAGATCAGGACCCTCTCGGCCAGGATCTTCAGGGCCTCCCTGAGCTGCTGCACGGCCTCTCCCTGAGCAGAACCATCATGTTTATTTAGGCCAGTTGTTCAAAGGAGCACAGGAGAAAAAAAAAACAACTAATAATGTCTCTTACCTCATTCAAGCCTTCTCCTGGCTCTCCTTTTGGCCCTGGTGCTCCCTGTGAAAACAGAGTAAAATAATCTTGTCATCTCATCTGCGTTATGTGTGTGTGTGTGTGTTTTATGTAACACAATAACCTTATACTCACAGGTAGGCCCTGCTCGCCTGTTACACCTGGAAACCCCTGGTGCAGGAAAAACAGGAAAATAACTCAGGACTCCTGCTCACACACACATTTTACCAGCTTGAATTCTCTATTCCCCTCCTGCCCCCCCGTACTAATCAGTCTCTTCACTAGATCTCCAATCTTAAATCATGCTAGTAGAGGAAGGGGATCAGGTTTAAAGACAGAGGCCCACTAGAGAGCCGACTACAGAGGGGACCCGACATGGCTGCCCTGATTAGCGAGGCCTGGCCTTGGACGAGAGAGAAAAGAGGAGGATTAGTCACGGCTTGGAGTGAGTCTTTGAAGAAAAGCTTGTTCACCTTTAATGTGTTTAAGATTGCATGACAGCTAGGGCCGATTTTACAAAACATAGAACAAAAAGCATTTGATAGTTCATCAGAATCAAATATGTTCAGCCAGCCCGCTAATCCAATAACAAGGACGGTTTTTAAAGCAGCCTCACCCTTTCCCCTAGATCTCCCTTAGGCCCAGGATCCCCAGGCTTGCCTTGGAGGCCTTCCTTGCCCTGGTGTCAGATAAAGAGAAGGACATTTATTAATGATGCCGGTCATACATTCATAGTCTTATTGATCAACAATCAGCTCCCGGTGACAGATACTCACATCTCGTCCCGGCAGGCCTGGTATTCCTGCGGGTCCTCTCGGTCCTGCGGGTCCTGTAGTGTCATTAACAAAAACATCACATAGCGAGAAGGGGGGATGAATGTTAAAATGTTAAAGCTTGGCTCTGACTATTGTGCAATGTCAAAATTCAATTCAGTCAATCTAACACAGTTTAATTTAATTCAGAAATTATATTGTCTTGTGAGAGACATTTGTCAGGGTTTACAAAATGAACCCACGATTAACCACTTGAACTCCCATGTTGAACACACTATAGTTTATTTTGCTTATACAGAGTCAAATTTTATTGCTGCATGATAGCATCTAATGGAAATTTGATGTTCGAGTGTCATGTTAATCTCCTCTTCTGTACACATTCCCTTGCAAATAAGCATGAAATGTTTTCTATATTTCGAAGTTTTGGGATCTCTTGACTAGAATTTGAGCAGAGTTCGGCGGTTCAACGTACATTTGTAATGACAGACTTGCTACAGGAGGTTGAAAAGGTCAAAACCCAATCATGAACAAAATATAATACACAGATATGTTTCATGAACTGTGTTAGACTGAGGACATGCTTTCTTCAAAACTATCGGCATTGTCTTCTAACCAGAGAAATGGAAGCATCTCATATTCATACCTGTGGGGCCGGAGGGACCTGTTGGACCAGGAGGCCCGACTACAATCTGAGGAGCAGGGGGAGGTTCATGGATGGGGATCTCCTCTGGGAAAGACACAGACCGTTTACTTTGCACAAAAGATAATGGAGATTAGAGAAGAACATTAACGCCTGACTGACGGTCAATGACAATCGTGTTACAACAACAGGTGGATCATTATCATTTAGATCATGTTTAAATGTCATAAATGATTAAAATGCTGTTTCTCAACATACTGTCATTGTCACGTCCTTTTTATTTTCCTCTGGAGCCAACAGAATCAAACAGATGTAAAATTATACTCTTATTTCCTGGAGTTAATTACTTACAAGTAAACTAGGTTTCTAATAATGTTCTCATTTAGTGACTCAGAGGCTGCAGCTCAGTAGTCAGCCAGTCACTTGTTAAAATTGCCAAAATCTCCATGACTCTGTTGTTACTGACTGCCAAAGCTCTAACACTGGGTATTTGTACAGGAAAAGCAGAAATGTTGGTATGAAGTAAGTTTCATTCAGTTCTACAAGTTCTTTAAAATCTGACCATTACAAAAGAAAAATGGTTTTGGTACATGGTACATTTTCCCTTCCCCCGTTGGTTTTTGTTGAGTGATGGTGCCTGCCGCCTCATACAGTCTGTGGAGTGGTACAGCTCAGCTGTTATGTCAGTATTCAAATCTTTTAAAAAGGGTAAAATAGCAAAACACAATGTAGAAATACTCCGTTACAAGCAAAAGTCCTACATCCAAAATCATACTTAAGTAAAAGTACTAGCACTAAAATATACTTTTATCAAAAGTGAAAGCATTCATTATGCAGAATGGTCTGTTTCAGAGTAATGCATATCATATTACAGAATCATAATTAGTGATGCATTCATGTGTAAGCATCACTAATGTTGCAGATCAATATTTTTAATGACTTTATATACTACTGGGTACATTAATGTATAATAATCATTCATACTTCATTAGATTATTTATATTTTGTGTCCATAATCTGAATATGCAAAGTAACTAGGAACTAAAGCTGTCAAACAAATGTAGTTGACTGGAGTTCTGAAATGTTATGGAGCACAAGTACAAAGTAGCATGAAACTGTTAAATGGAAAAGTAAGAGTTAAGTACCTCAAAATTCCACTTAAGTACAGTTCTTGGGTAAATGTACCAAACTTATTACAGCTTACAAATTCTGAACATCTTTGGCATGACTATGAAATGTTTGTTTGGCTCTCTAAATGCCTTTCAAATTGTTGTTTGCTGTATGTATATACTAGTAGGTAAACTTCAGGGGTTCTTTTTCTCAGCCTAGCAGGAGAGTTAAGACATCAGGGGTCAGCAGTCATCCTGCAGAGTTTCACCAGCAGCCAACAGGAGGATTAAATCTGCTGTGACAGTGATCGACAGGAACAGCTGGTCGATCTAAAAGAGGTCCCATTTAATGGAGCAGTAAATGCTTGGACATGATCTGTCTTCATAGAAAACATGCATGAGGGGGAAGTCGTGCCTTGTTCTCAGCATGTAGGATATTTTAAAGTATGCTTGTAAGTATAAATTTTGTTTGAAATCACGCCACACTTCCACTTCCTCTCCACTTTACCATATGCTCCGAGTCAGTCCCCCCCTCCCTGTTTAGACAGCGCTGTTACATTATGGCTACAGTCCACAGAAAGGGTCTAGAAGGAGCACATTTCCCTCTGGAACTAATTTTCTAATGTTACAGTCTCCTCGAGTCTGGCTGCCTCCCCAAGAAACTCCACATGAGTGGCAGACTATCTCCTCCCTCGTTCATAGCCGGCCCAGCTTTTGGCTCCGGGCCGCGGCCTGTTCCCCAAAACGCAGACTGTTGTGCTGACAGCTAACAAATTAGGCCTGATTTACAGCCAGTTGGCCCCCCTCAGCTTACATGGTCCCACAGACCCAAATCTACATAGTTCCAGACCCGCAGACACAGTCCTGGGCTCAGAAAGGCAGACGCAGCCAAAAGTCTAATCGGAGCCAGCAGTCTGCATGAGGTAATGATTCCAACACGGACTTCTACTGCCTCCCTGTGGTAAAACCTATGTACTAACTGTGAGAAAAGTAACTTTGGTGCACGGACTTGTTCTTCTATCTTGTATATCTGAAAACATATGAAGGTTTAAATGTTGCAAACACTAAACAAAATCAAAGATTTTCATGTTAACATTCACTACGTAAGTTTCATCCTTGTGTTCACTAATCTCTGTGGGGACGAGACAAAGAGGTGAGCTAAAATTAAATTGAATAAGATGAATGAAAAATGCTTCAATATATTTTTCTAATTGATTCAGCCCCTGGGCTAATCTTGTGATTTATATGCTGGTATTTGGCTCCATTGTTGGTGGTGTTAAATGAGGTTGCAGTAAACAGTGGCTCAGCAGCAGCAAAACACACGGAAACAATTAAACTAAATCTAAGCCAGCCCTCCTCAGGAAAAGAAACAATACTCTCTCCATTACAAATTTCAGTCGTTCTCTAAAAGCTAAAGACGTATATTGCTCAATTAAACACCTGGTAACAGCCACAGTGTGCCTTATTCTCTGTGCTTCCGCCTGTACCATTTTCTATACAACCAATTTGGGAGAACAAAATGTTTTCAAGAAAGGAACGGGGTGGACAACAGCTTGAGATATGTGAGTGTTTGAAACTAGTGAGACACATGAGTCACTGTGGGATGAACTGAGAAAATGGACCTGTGGTTTTGGCATGAATTTAAATTGTTCAAAAACTGAACGCTTGAATGGTTTTACAATTGTTTTTGGACCAGAACTCAACCATGTGTGTGAGATCTGTTTCTATTATGCTCTCATTTAAGTTCATCTGGGACGATGCGGTCCCGATTTGAGAGACTACATTTGTAGTGGAACGGTCTGCTCACCTTGGTTGCCGACTTGGAAGGCATCACCTCGCGCCAGGACTGGAAAGGAACTCGGCCCTGGAGGACCCGGTGGACCGGGAGGGCCAGGGTAGACCAAATTCTCCTGGTAGACCTCTGGCTCCCTTTGGTCCTGAGCACCAATGAAAACAACGAAATACAATTAATCGATCCATTAGTCATGTTAAACATCCCAATAAGCAGATGAGACTGATGACATTTTACCACTGGGTCCAGGAAAGCCTGGTCTACCAGCCGGACCTGGAGGTCCGGCAGAACCGGGAAGCCCTGGAGGTCCAATGGGTCCTGGAGGCCCTACTCTTCCTGGTGCTCCAAAAAAAAACCAGAGACAGTCAGAGTCAAACACACCGTTCAGGAAATCATTCAGTCCAAAATGATTTAAGGAGCACTCCACCATCATCTTGGCTTAGGCTAAAGACTTAAACATTTATAAACAACCAAACGCTTGATTAACAAACATGCAGAAAATCCAGGGTGATGTCTTCAACATGCTTGTTTTGTCCAGCCAGCACAAAGATACAGGCATTTTTTCCCTTGAAAAATGATAATTTGATCAATTAATTTTCATCATTTAAGCTCTTTGGGTCGACAGGTTTGACAGAAATAGTGGCAAAACTATTCCTTTAATCAATCCCTGAATGCTGAAACTGTTGGTTGACTCAGACACAGATGATTAAAAACAAACAGCTCTTCAACATCCCAACTACATATTTTAGAAAGCACATTTTTCACGATATGATGTTGGCACCTGGCGGCAGGTATAACGGTGGCCCAATAGGAGTGGGTTGAGGTGTGTCCACCTCGTTGTCCGTTGAGCCCTCTGGTAAACTACTGACTGTCGGCAGTGACGGACGTCCCTCTTCTAACAGCCTGATCTGGAACGAGAGCAGCAGTTAAGTAAAGTGCGCACATATGCTTGTATTCAAATTATCCACTGGCTTGTAGAGGGATCTTCTTTACCTTTGATTCAATTGCATTTATTCTGCTGTTCATGTCAGTGAAGCTGGTGCAGTTCAGACACTCTGTGAGAAGGACAGACAGACAAGGATGAGTTTAGTCTCCACATTATTGCAGGCATACATGCTGCTGCTGCTGTTTCTTCTCCGTCTGTCTTTTCCTCTCCCGCATCTCTTTCATTCCTGTTTCTGTTTTTTTTTCCTGGCACCATCGGTTGTATCTCTCTATCTCACACTGAGCAGGTCAAGCCAAGATACACAAGAACAATGCCCATCAAACCAGACCCAAGAATTTATTAGGAATTCCTCCTTAAATCATGTCACTCACTCACAGAATAAATATTATTAGACCTCTCATAAAAGTCTCTCTCTCTCTTGCTGACACTCTCTCCCTCCCTCTCTCTCTCTCTCTCACACACACACAAGCTCGGCACACACCTGCTCGTCTCCTGACTGCATGTTTTCTGTCTGTCTGCCCACTCACAGTGATGGCCTGTGTGCCCACACTCACATCCTCCTCCAGATACCAAAACCATGAACTGCGTGTAGCACATGGAAACGCAAACAAAAACACATTTACACACACACACACACACACTCTCAAACACACACACAGCTCTATCTACATACTTTCACTAACATTTCCAAATGTCGACAAGATAAGATATAAGATGTGTTTGTGTATCCAAACCTTGATATATGTTATTCCTCTCTGCCATAGACCTCCACTGTCGTCCAAAAACTATTAAAAACATATCAATGAGTTACACTGCTGTCATGTTGTTATTTTGCTAACACTCACTAGTGCACTATATGTGTATTACTCCACTGCTGAAAATAGTCCCTGACAAATACATAATTTACTCTTTGAATTATGTTCACTAAAAACTACAGTGCCAGGGCTAAAAATGACTTTGCCTTTCCTTAAAATGAAATTTGTGATACATTTCAAAACAAGCTATAAGAGATTATTTTATTATTATTATTATTATGGCTAACTGGGGGCAGTGGAAACAAGCTGTGACACACAGACATAATGTATTGTTAGCTTTTAAGATGACATGGCAAACTTGTTGCCTGTTAAGGCATCCAGCAGACACAAGACAACATTATCATCCATTTAGAGTCATGGCTGTGACAACCTGGTGACTGTATGTCTAATATTCACTCCCCTTTTAGCTCAGTTTTTCATCTCCACCAAATCCTATAGGGAATATTTGGCTGATTAGCTGCTAAATGCTCCACTGTGTTCACCAGCTAGATGCTATCTTTTGTCTACCTGTCGTTTCTTGCCGGACAGGTAGCACACAGTAGATTTCTGGATCTTTTTTTGGCTGAAAACAGCAGAAAAGGATTAGCTAAAAGATGTTCTGTTGAGCTGAGGGGAGCTACAGGGTCATGGGTTCAACACTACAGGTGACTTGTTTTATTAACAAGAAGTCATTTGATCCACTGTTACAACTATAAAACATTCATTATAGCAGCTTATTTTTTTAGCATTTTTTTTTCCTTTCATTTTTGCTGTTAGCACTTGCTAAATATTTACGTGTCTCAGTGAAAATCTTGTTTGCCACTAACTTTATATGTTACGATCAGTCTGTTTTGAACACATCTCTCTCACAAATTATACCATTCCAGCCACCAGTAAACCGCAGAGACCTATACATGCCTCGCTCTGCAGTAATTTTGGATCATTTACATGAACTGTAACCCAAAATCCAAAACACAGAATAGCACAGTTTCATGAAAAAAACCCTGTATTTGTTCTAAATCTGAGCCTTCCTCTGGTCTATGGCTCATAAGAAGTGTGGAATGTCAGCTGTCAGTCCCACAGATGGGACCCACCCGCATTGTGGTCATAGCGGGGATACCTCGAATGAGGAACAACTGGTGCTCATAAATAACTAACACAACAACAAAAATGACCCAAACAGCTCTGGTCTGCCCAAATCATCGTCTCTGACCGTGATGTACAGGGTACTAACTGCAGCCGCTGAGGTTTCTGCTTCACTGAAATAGGATAGTGTGAATGTCTGTCTACCATGTCTACGTGTCTATAATCATCTACGTCTCCGGGTCCAGTGGTGTATCAGACTGCGTGGGTGTGGTTTCTGAATGCCTTGTTTCAACATCTTGAATCTCATCCTGGCGTGCAGCCACAAACAGAAACAACAATCAACAGATCAACCCAAAACACATTCCTGAGGATTCATCAACCCAAATACTGAGGGCCGTTCAACCGCCAAGACCAAAAATGACCCCACATGAGCCGCCTGTTGTGACTGACTGCACTGAGGTTTCTTCAGTGACTACACCAAAACACATCAAAGCCACACGCTGCACAACAGCAAGACTGTGGGCAATCATGGGCTCTGCAATGTGAGAGGACCGATGAGTTGATATGCCTTCATCTACTCTACAGTTATTCATCATCGGCCCAGAGGAAGTCTCCACCCTCTGACACTCTCACTCTGTTATATACAGTACATCAATCTCCATTGCATTATTTTGTGATGATGTGTTTAGTTTTTAGCCAAATTAGTGGTGTGACTCAGGGGATGGCAATTTCAGTTTTGTCTGTTGGCCTGTCTGTGGGTCCACCACTTTGGTCCAAACTGAAATATCTCAACAACTATTGAATGGATTGCTGTGAAATTTAGTGCAGACATTCATGGTTCCTAGACATAACTTTGTTTGCATGAAAAGTCACACAAATAGTTGTATCAAGAATGAAATGAGAGCTGGAGATAACTTTGGTGATTCCTTGACTTGCCATCACCCAACACCAATCGAGAGGTTAAAATTTCTCTTGGTACAAAATTATTTAAATCCCATCAGCCTCGGCTGTACTTGTGTTAAGTGCTAATTAGAAAATGTAATGTGCTAACAGACTAAATTAAGAAGGCTAGCGTGTTAAACTTTATATCTCCCAAACATGTTAGCAATGCCATTAGCATGCTAAAGTTAGCATTTAGCTCAAAGCAGCTATAGGTGTAGACTTGCAGTCTGTGTCTGAAATCACTTCCTATTTTTGAGTGTCTGACTTCTGACTGTATACATTTACTGACTATATAATGTCCTCAAAAATTACACGATGGAACAAAACAAAACTTTCTCACAATGCAAAGTCGTGCTGTTTACAGGTGCAAAAATTACCACTGTGCGACTCCACAGCTGTCAGTGATGATGCAAAATGTTGATGACTAGTAAGTGCTCACCATTAAGTATTGAGTGTCTATTATATGGAGTGACTGAATGACTGAGGGTATGATTTTGGACACAGCCAGGGTTTTATTTAGTGTTTATACCCACTTTCACTCAACATTTCAACAAGCCGCAGAGAGCTGATTGTGTTGTACTTTGGCTCAAAGTGCCTTGTGGCTGCTTCGCTGTGAGGCCAGTTGATGGAGAAATAAGCATCCCCGCCTCATCGGTGATGGATTTCTGCTCCTCAGGCCTAAAAACAGAGGCTTCTTCAGCTCCATTCTTCACTGCTAACGAGCTAACTTGTCCAATCTTCATATCTTGTCCAAAGAGAGCCAGAAATAAGCCAGCCACATCTTATTATGTCATAAACACACACCACAGGAAAACACCAAGACTGAGTCAATCTACCAAAGCAAAACGACTGCCTTTTTTTTTCTTTTTTTTTTTTGTAATGGTGGTGGGAGGGATTTCCGTTTCTGCAGTTGGAATTTAATTATGTTGGGTTAGAAAACCAAACTTCCGCTGTGCTTGAGCTGATGTTTAGAACGGGACCACAGTTACCGAGTCTGTTTGGATCCATAATTACACCATGGCAACATAAGACAGGGTTATTTTTCTTGGCCTGTGCTCAGCTCATGGGAAAGAATCAGAATCATGTTGTCTTTAGTGGGGAGCCAAGTAAACAGAAAGGATAGCAAACATTTTCTGCTCCAAAGAGGAGGATTGAGCAGTTATTTCAAATATTCAGATACTAACATTTCCCTAATTTTCATGAGAGGTTAATATTTCATCTGTTACTGTGGATTGTTATTTCATTTACAGAAGAGACAAGACAAGTGAAAGAAGGTTTAGTTGATTCAAAATTATCACAGACACTTTAATCACATAAAATGCAATTAATAAAAACATCAGATTACTGGGTAATGCACCATGTAAATTGATTATATGTCCATAAATAACATGGTACAGAAGCAAGGCTGGCATTAGTTTTACGTGATAAGCTCAACTGTTGAGTCTGGTGATGAAAACTGAGAGAAGACTTGGCACCGATCAAACTCCCTCCAGGCAAAGCATGGAGTGCAAATAAGATTAGAAACTCTTGGAGGATAAATCTTCATTTAAACATCAGAAGAACCAAAGCAATGGGCATATTTCATCTCAGCTAACGATGAAAGCACCAACCTGCTTAATGAGTCATCTCTGCCATCATTGTGTGATCTACACTACAAGACAGCACAGGATATTTTGGCAGGAGTGTAAGTCAGACTGCGGGCATCGTCTGTTGAGACAGCTACATTTCCTACATTAGACCTGGATATGGATCAAAGAAATCACTTGCTTTCTCGCAGTTTTTCACACACGCACACACCCACAGACACACACAGACAACCTCAACCGCAAAACAAACCATGACGCACACACAGCTGGGGACAGTAATTTTCAATGCCACTAAATACTTGCTCTGTCTGCATGTGTGAGGACGGAAGGATGATGTATTGAAACATCTTCTTGGACCGTCCTAAGAGTCGCTGTCACATCCCCAAGAAACACAGACAAGTGTGTGCCCAGTCTGTGTGTGTGCCTCTGTGTATGTGTATGTGTGTGTGTGTGTGTGTGTGTAGACCACAGACGGCCTCCGAGAGCTGGCTGTATCCCAGGAGTCTGTTGTGCGTCGGCCCCAGCCAGCAAGTGGTCAGCTATTGCTGGCATGAAGAACAGCTGGCACAGGACACACACCCACACACATATGTGTACATACACACACACACACACACACACACACACACACACACACACACTGTCACAAACTTTCTCACTCACTAAGTCACCCACCCACCTCGGCTGCGGTGGCTGGTGGAGGATGGTGAACAAAGCTTTTTTTGAAATCCAGGATGTCTAGCTGTCCACTGTGGGACCATTAAGCATTTTTCACCATGATGCCAGCTGACAGGCCACACACCATTTCACTCTGCAAGTAACAAATACTTGGCTATTAAATAGAATTGGCCATTACATTTGAGACATGATGCCATTATTTCATGCTAAATGAGATATGGTCAATGACTTAATAATGGACTTCAAAACCACAATGAGGCACAGTTATTAATCTGACATTCCTTCTCACAGAGTGCTGCTGCTCGACAGGCATAGTCATGAAACAATGACACACTGAATCCGCTCCAAACCTGAAAATGCACCCAGTTTCTCCGTCATTCCCTCACTCCGCCAGAATGTGTCCACTCATGTCATCGCGCCGCACTGTCCAGCCTTTTCAGCCAAGACGGCGTGCTACTGCTCTGGTGCTGAAACTTTAGCAACACATCAGTCACAGGGAGAGATGGATGGCCCTGCTGGTGCACAGACATACAGTCATCGTCATGCTATGAGATGATGTTGTGTGAATCTGGTGAGGAGAGACGATCAGGCCGCGATCGGCTGAAATAAGTGGCTACATTTTTGAGGTTCACGTGGTTTTGCAGCGGTGTGTGATGAAATGGAGAGAACAAAAAGGGTGGAGACATAATAAAGAGAGGAAAGAGTGGCAGAGTGTCCCTGCTCACAAGTCACATCAGAAATATTATAATTATAAGATGAGAGCACTTGAATGCAACAACAAACAAACAAAACCGGAACTACCAGAAATATACATTTCAAAGGTGAGAGTGCCTCTACCATTCAGAAAAATAATACTTTACTTTCACATAAACATAAGCTGAAGTGTGAATGAGATGCTGTTCAGCTTGTTGGTTGATCCGTTCAAAGAGAATGACAGTCCACCCACATGGGTTAAAAGGATTGTCATGAAATATGCTACTAATATTCATGGTCCCCAGAGGATGTATCCTGAGGACTCTGATGATCCCCTGACTTTTCACCTGGCTCTCCAAGTGTTTGTCATTTCTGGTTTGGAGTGAAATGTCTCAACTACTATGAAATTTGATACAGGCAGTATGCCTCCTCAGAAGGGCTTGCCGGATGGTTGAATAGCTTCAGAAACCCCTTCCCCCCCAAAGACTTTCCGATGTTGGATTAGCAGAGAGCTGTGTCTGACCATTCCTGTAACTTTCTGAAACCAAAAATCTTCATGCCACGATTAGACAGCTGTGCAGAGGTGAGATGGAGCCAGGGTTTGAACTTCTCTCTCCAGCTCTCATTTCATTCTTGATACAACTATTTGTGTGATTTTTAATGCGACCAACTGAGGCACCCTCCCCCTTTTCAGCTTTTCAATCCATCTTCCAGTGTGGTGGTTCAGAAAACACTATAAACACTTTTGATTTCCAATGTGGCCAGACAACTTGCCACAAAAACTAGTTCTATCTGTTTGAGCATAACCTTACTCTAAATCTCTTGTTACGCGCTTTGCGCCCAACTCAGGACCAGTGTAAAGCCACAAATGCAAAGAATAGTTGTTTGTTTCTCTCAAAAACAACCACAAAACTTTTCAACTTCCAAACTCATAAACAGGAATTTCCCAGCAGCACTGCAGAGTACAAACAACATAAACCGGCAGATAACACCAACTATTATGGAAATATCTGGCTCCCTTGGGAACTTTTCTGGGAACTTTTTTTTAAGTACTCAGTAACTTTACCTGCTCAGCTCTGCATAAACAGATGTGAGGAGTTGCAGACAGGAAGACAGAGGGACAAATGGAAAGATGTCATTAAGAGGCAGGAAGACCCAATGATAAGGTGGTGAAAGAAATGAAAAACCACAGAAGGAGCAAGAACAGAGCATCATCTATCAGGCAGATCAGACCAGGACCAGGAACAGCTGAGCTATCCCATGGCTCCCAGCAGGTCAAAGGTTACCGTCTGACCTATATTTGAGCACAACCAGGGATGTAACAGAGACATATCCTCGTGCTGTAAAGGTTGTGGTCTAGAGAAGCACATATGGGATATGGTTCTGTTTTATCACTTTACTCTGAGGAGAAGGGAGCGGGAGATCTAAAGGACATAGGAAGTAAGATAAGTAGAACGCAGCAAGGAATATATAAGATAAAGAGGCCAGCAGTGGCAAGAAAAATCAAGGGCAAAAGAGCAAAAGCCTGTGGGAGCATGAGAGAGGATAATAAAATGAGAAGAAAAAAAAACGGAAGAATTCAAAGGTATTTCTGAATGACATATAATATAGCTGGTGTTCAAGATAATCCCTCCAACAGTGAGGCTTTAGCTCACTTCCCTCTCATCCAGCTGCAGAGGGGAAACAGTGACTTTAGCAGTTTCATAGCTGTAGCATTAACAAATTAACACATCTGACACCCTGAGCTTTCAGACACCTTGTCACTTCTTTAATGAAATTCATCGTTAACTCCACCTTAAAAAAACACACACACTCTGTGCTGGCACACCCAGCATTAAACTTTGTTAAACTTCTTTTCCTGAGCTTTTGCGTGACATCAAAGGTTACACTCTCACCAGGGGGGGTCCAGGCACTAATTCTTTTAAGATTATGCTCCCCGCACACATAGACATTACCCACAATCCCTACTGTTAATGTGATCATGCGTGCAGATAGATGCTGGGGTGCTGCTGTGATGGGGCAGGGGAGGTGGGGGACAGGGGCCAACGGCAGGGAAATTACGAACACATTTCTTTCCCAAATGTGTTCCATGCCGTCATGTGTTAGCACAACTCTGCTGAAAGCAAAATGTAAATCTTGAGATGCACTATACACAGCCAGCAAAAACCAGACTGTCAAAAATATTGACGGGTCAGGGTGTCAACGAAAAGCGTTCAAGAAAACACCCACTTTCCATTAGCAAACGCAGAAAAATTCAGTCTTTGTGACCAGCTCGGCCTTGGAGTTTGGCCACAAGCGTCAGGAGTGTTACTGGGTTATAAAGGACAACATAAAAAGCAAACTGTGAGTGTTACACACAGACACAGGGAACACACAAGAGGACCTACAAAAGCCAGAGCCAACTGAGAAAATACTTGCTACGGTACAATGGTTGAACAGTGATTTGTCAACAAGTTTATAATATAGATTGGTGGATAAACTGTCAGAAAATAGTGACAAATGCTCATTGCAACTCCTGAGTCCAACGTGATGTATTCAAGTAGCTTGTTTTGTTGTAAGATATTCAGCTTAGTATCACATAAAACAAAGCAGGAAAATCCTCATAATTCAGAGGCTGTAAGATGGCACATGCTCTGCTGCGACAACACTGTCTGTACGTTAAACTCATCACACACTGTGCCTCTAAAATTATTGGCCTCCCCAACCCCTCAGACCTCGACAGCGAAGCCATCACACACAGTAAACATACCATTTCACAGAACCCCAGACCCCCCACGACCCATTCCTCACACTGCCTCCATCAGGTCGTGGTTACAGATTCCGGGCTCACTGTGGCATGATTTTAACGTCCTCTCTGCCACAGCATCATTACACCAAACACCCTGTGTAAAGGTGCTATATTGTGCAGTGTGTTCACTCTGTAAGATCTTCAAAGACCAAAACAGTTAAATTAATGCTCCAAGTCACTGTCTTTAATGGCTATTTAATTATCTATTTGAGAAGAAATGATGGTAACAAAAGAAAAAGACATTAGTGTCATGCACAAAATGATTCACAGTTTAGAAGATGAAAACAACAAGAGTGTGTGAAGAGGTGGGAGGAACTCCTCAGCTTACACAGACTTAGCTTTCTTTGTGTGCCCTGTCTCTACATCTCTGAGGGCCTCGGGGGTCTCTGAAGTGGAGCCAGAATCCCATCAAACTAAAACCAGAGGTGATGTCATCTTCATTGGTTAAGGCTGTCCTCACCCGCTCTGATAAAACAGCTGGCTCACAGCCCCAATGCAGCAGTTTTCTGCTGCATGTACAGTGTTGGCCTGGTGACAGGATTCTCTTACTAACCAAAATTATCCACACTTTAAGGAAAGGTTTGACATTCTGGGAAATACACTTATTTTCTTTTGTTGCCGCAGGTTAGATGAGAAGATTGATACCACACTCATGTCTGTTTGTCACATCTGAAGCTAGAGCCAGGAGATGGTTAGCTTAGCTTAGCATAAAGACTGGAAACTAGCTAGCTTGGTTCTGTCTGAAGGTAAAAAAATCAGATTGTGGTTTTATGCAGGGGGTCATGTGCGTGACTATTTCTTTGCCAGCAGCAGTGACTCCTGTGACAGGTCTCTATGCTGACGTAAGCTAACTCACTGCTGGCTATAGCATCAAATTTACCAAACAGGTATGAGAAATGTCAAATTACTCCCTTATAAACAAATGTACTTTTTCATTATGATGCCATGGGGAAACATTTGGTAGCCCTATAGTAAATCTTCCTTCCTGCAGTGCTTAAATGAACCCAAGAGGTTCTTAAGTGTGATGCATGACTTGTTTTCACAACCTTGACCTCCAATAATAGACAAAAGACAGTTGAAATCAAACAGAAACACATCTGCATTCAATATGTAACAGCAAAATTGAGGCAATGAAGGCAAAATATACTAAAAAAGGACAGGCCTATGAGGTCTTTAAAGAACTTAAAGCAAAGGTTCCTTCAAAGATTCAAAGAAAAAAGGTTTGTGGTATAACTTTAAAATGCTCTCCTGTGGTATTATTATAAAGATCAACCATTATTTCCTGATACACATATGGTGCCATATCTGACTTCTTTTTATTGCACACAGGTTAATCTACATGAGGAGAACCAGTCTTTGTTTCAGAGCTGTAGTCTGATTTTAGCACGGTCACGTATGTTACAGAGACCTGGCGGAGGAGTGTCATGCTCATTAATCTCAGTGGGGCCACTTTCCCACAGAACCGGCTCTCTGCTCCGCTGCCGTCTGGGCAGCTCGTAGCAGCTGGGGTCCTGTGGGACAGAAACACTCCTCATTACGCTTCACTTTTCTCTTCTCCTCTCTTTTCTTCTCCTTGAATATTGCTACACAGCTGTCTCTGCCTCGCCAATTCTAACACTTTGCTGTTTTATGTGCTCTAGTCCGAACTTTCTCCCCTCGGTGTCCTCTCTCTCTGTTCTGCCGACACACTGACCCCTGCCAGATCTAGCCTCTCCTCCTCAGCATGAAGCAGACCGTCTCTGACATCAGCCTCTGTCGTTACGGTCTCCTCGCTGAGTCGAACCTGGCCTTCTGTCTATCCATATGGAGACGATTTTCCCCCACTGCTGCTCTATAGCCATTAGAATGTGCAAATACATTTCAGCAAATGTTAAATAAACAGCCAGATTACTTCTTCACACTCCTGCAACCACTTTGGTCTCAAGTGAACCATAATCTCTGGCATTACAGACTCAGCGGATATAGCTATGTGTTAATCTTTGTGAGGAATAATATCCACCACCGGGCAAATAATGGTTTCCAAAGGCTAATAATGTCTGTGTTTATTCCCTAAGTATTAATGTGTGTTTTCTGAACTCATGGTAAATCTTGTCCATCCAAGTGCAACAATGAATAATTTTGTTAAATGGAACAAGGTGTGGTAATTATTACCAATAGGCAAAACTTGCTCATTGAGGTAACTGTTAATCTTGGACAAATGTGGACGAACCATGCCAGTGTTTTTCAATGACATACCAATTGCTGTATTGCTTAACCTGTAAAAAATCTACCAATTTGGTGGGTGTACTAAACAATTTGAATAGAAAACTGTTGAAATAACTCTGCATCTGACTGTAGGTCAGCCAGAGCAGCCTCAGTCTGCCACAATGTTCAAAATACAATATGTGAAAACATGTTTGTCACTGTGGTTGTGAGCTGTGATTACATACATATATATAAGTGTATATATGTATATATATGTGTGTGTACATTTATATATAAACAGCTGCAGAGTTAAGGCAGCCCTACATTAGACATCCATTCCACCCTCCCACTCTATGGTTTCATGCTGACTGTGGTGGCTCACCCCTGGCTGAAAGTTTTGGCCCTTTACTGGGCTCAGAGTCTGCGGTCTGTGGTCCCCAGGAGCAGCACTGCCCACCACCGAAACCCAGACTACCTCCCACTTTACAAGTCATTCTGCTGGACGTTCCTCCAAGCTTTTTTTTCATTCATTCTTTTGACTGTAACAGCCCTGATGATATTTGAGGAGACAGGCGAAACTGCCTCTGTGCAGTCTAGCAGTTAAACGAGACAGAAAAAGATACAGAAGGAGAGTGATTGTGTTTTTAATCCCGCTCCTTCCAGGCACAGAAGCGTCTTGAATTCGCAGCTGTAAAAGAAAAAGGTACAAAACCACAGAGCACAGGATCCCTTTCAACCCTTGTTTTACTGCAGTCCGTATTCCCAAAAGTAATCCAAAACAGACCTTCAGTCTTAATCCAAAACAACTTCACAATCATATCAAGAGGCCGACTGCTGCACAGCAGCACGATTAGCAAGCTCCCCGACTACACACCACCAAACATAAAAAAGGCACTGATGTGGCTAAAGCTGCCTGGTGCTACTAAAAAGACACAGATGGGTCCGGGCAAAACACATGGCCTTTATTTCAGTCCTTGAGAGAGTTAGCCTCATAGACTACACTGTCTGTAATTCCTCCAGTCCATGCTTTGAGAAAGCTGCATCATGTGAAAGAAGAAGAAAAAAACCAAACAAAGAAACTCACCTTCACGACACTCTTCTCCCACAAACCCTGGGCAGCATCTCCATTCCAGTGCTGTGACTTGCTTGTAGGTAACCTTGAAGGACGGCCTGATGAGGGTCCTGTAGCTGGAAAACAACACATGGTAACTGTGACTACAGGGACGCATGAATGCAGAGACACAAATACACAGACACATTGACACTGCCAAATATCCGAGCCTTATTCTTTTTTAGTGTTATCTGGGGAATTTCTGTCTTTATTTGACAGTGGAGTTGAGTGTGGACAGGAAATTAGGCGAGAGGGGAATAAGAAGCAACAAAGATCCCTGACTGGGAAGTGGGAATGTTGCAATTACATGTGTTTTACTTGAATATTTTTCTGTTACACAACTTGGTACCTCTAGTCCACTTACAGGAGAAGTGCAGTACTTTCTATTTCAGAGGGAAACCCTTAAAATACTTAAAGTAAGTTTTGATAATATGTCTTTCACTTATGTGAAATCCCTTATCCCTACCCCTACCAACAGTATGAGCATCACACGAAGGGGAGATGAGAAGAGGACTTGGCTCAGGAGTTTAACAGTGAGGACTGTGAGGGTACAGTACCTGATGACTTTAGAACAGGGTCCGGGCCATCGGCAGCCCTGAAACACTCTCTGCACCGTGGTTTCTGTTCCATTGTGCACCTGACAGGACACTGTTTTGGAAACAGTGTACTGACACCAGTTCCTAAAACAAACACGAAACAGATTCCACTCTCATTATTAATGCTATATGAAAGTAATCATACATAATCAATAAAGGTATTGAGGAGGATACACACTAAGACATGATGCGAAAACGTTAAAAACAGACTGAAACATTAACGTGACAGTTTAATAACTCTGCAGCATCACCAGCAAATGTGTTACTGCTGAAGACATAGATTAAAATTTGACATCATCTGCGGTGAAAATGTGCCATGTGCAGCAGTGCTCACCTGAGTTGAGTACGGGAGCCGGTACCTGGAGGTCCAGTACTGCCGCTCTGCTCCGACTTGATGCGCTGCCGCTGCACAGTGATGCCTGGAAAGCGATAAACAAACCCTGTTCCCACCGAAGGACAGACTAACGTCATCCACATGCACAGCGCGTAGAGCAACGATAAAGCCATCGTCTCCTTTTGATTCATCCCTGATAGAGATATCCGCACGATTTTCAAGTAAACCCCGAAGTTCTAAATCCCTCTGTGACAGTTCTACAGTATCTGGAATTAAAAGTGTCCAGCAAGTCTAAGCAAACGACACTGTAACAGCAAACGACTTGGCCATTTCGTCTTCCTGGCGAGAAACAAACTGGCCCTCTCAAGAGCTCAAAATGAATGACACACAACCTCTTCCTATAGAATAATGTGGGTTTCTGACGTTTGACATCGTGCCGAGGACTGAGGAGTCAAATATCCCGTGTGCGTAAAAAGCGCGCGCGCTGAGTGTGAGGGCTGGAGACTGAGTGCGTAAAAGCGCATCTGGTCCCGGGTCGAAAACCACCAGCATTCAGTCTCCACATGGGAGCTATAATGCGAACGAGATGGCCAATAGTGGATTCACATTTACTGAGCTCTAACGCTCTTATGCAACGTCTATTGTCTTCATTACCCTGATACTGATACTGATACTACACCACAGGGACTTATTCTAACCATATTATTCCAGCCTGCATAAGCCAGGGGCAACAGAGACAGATAAGATAAGATAAGATAACAATGACATTATCATCTCATGTGGGTAATTTCCATCAGTTTGTCAAATAGCAGGTTATGTTTCCTTTTGGAGACTAAACTATCCTCTGAGACTCGCGTGCCAAGAGACACAGATACAGCACGTTATTAGCCTACATAATGGCAGCACATTTAACTCTTAATGAAATGTCGTTGGAGACAAGATGTTTAATTTAATCTAAATATATATTGTCTATAAACCTCTTTACGCACCGAGACAGATTTTTAAGCTTTAGCGACCAATGTTAGATTGTTTTTTTGCAATTAGGCAGATATCAGATTATACATGAGAAAGTATATTTCCACCGAGAAAATAAAAACAAAGAATGAAATGTAAGAAATCATCAAATACTTATATTGAGATAATAATAGTTTTGACTTAATGTTTCACCGAAAAAATAACTTTTTTAAAATCATTTTTTTTGTTTAATCCCTCATAAATTTGAATCTAATAAACCAGATTTTAGATTTATTTCCTAATTCTTTTGATTTAGGGAATTCATTCAATTGATGACCTCATATGTTTGACTTTAACAGTGAAAATGTTGACTTACTTACCTCATAATCCGACTAATAAATCACAGCTTTTGGTTTATTATCTCGTAATTTTGATTTACTATATCGGATTTTTGACTTATCACACAGTTTTGATTCAGTAAAGCAACATTTTGAGGTGTTATCTTATTATTTTAATTTACCACTTTCATCCTTGCCCTCCAATATTTTCTTGGCTAAAATGACTTCCATAAACAAATGACGGCAGGCCAAAGGAGGGAAATAAAAGTGACATCAAACTATTATTTCCCTGGTTTTGTTGTGGTTACTCAGACTGGTTCCAGTACCCCACCAGTTTAGAAACCACAGTGGGAATAAACTGGACAGGTCCAGGCCGGCAGCGCCCCCTGCTGGCTCCTCAGGCTCCGTACAGGCTCGAGAAAGCAGACGTGTCCCTCACTGACAGTTTAGCTAGAACGATGGAGGCAGACAGCACCGGGGGCAACATGAGAGAAAAAGCAGAGGTGGAAATGGAAAACCCGTTTGAACCTTACATTGAATCCCTCCGTCAGCAACTGGAGGACCAAGACCCTGTTTTCCTGATAGGAGTCATCGTCGCTTTGGCGGTTGTTGTCATCACATGTGGTAAGAAGTTACCATGCTAACATTAGCTTAGCCGGCTAGGCCTGTGGCTTCTAGCTTAGCATAGTTAGCTACAAAGTGCCTGCCCGTTGGAAAGCAGTTTTGTTTTGTAAACAGGGCTTCAGCTCTGACATTTAATCACTGAGGTTTGATTTACAAAGGAAAGAGCGCTTTAAAGTCAGAAGCTGGATTAGCGAGCTAGGTAGCTAACCGCTAAGCTAAAGCAGCTGTCAGTTCCACAGCTTTTTCCACTGAAGTCATTCAAACTCAAAATGTGAAGTTTGATAATAGACAGTGATGGTTATTGTTAAGTTGAGGGTAAATCAGCGACAAACCTCCCTGCTCTCTCTTTACAGTGTTTCTGAAGTACTTTCTCACAAGTAAAACTGTCCGGAGCGCTGTGCTGCTGGTTGGACTGTGTGACTCCGGGAAAACGCTTCTCTTCAGCCGGGTGAGTTGATGCAACTAAACCTCAGTCGCCACGTTGCCTATCAAAGGACGCTGAACAGATGTGAGACTGATGCATGGTTAGCCCTCTTTGTAAATGTCTGTGCATTTCTCATGTCTTGGCAGCTGCTGTCAGGAAAGTTCAAGCGGACGCAGACCTCCATCACTGACAGCAGTGCTCCGTACAAAGCCAAAAACGACAGGGTGAGTCCTTTCACCGCGAGCATGCTTTACATTTACATTTACACGGACTCATTTGGCGGACGATTTCATCCAGAGAGGCTTACAAGTGAGGGACAACACAAGGTTTTACAGTTGTGCCCTCTTTCTCGTGTATTCAGGGGAGCACCTGGACTCTGATCGACCTGCCGGGACATGACAGTCTTCGCCCTCAGTACCTGGAGAAGTTCAAGTCTGCTGCCAGGTGAGGACAGGACAGCCCGTCTGAGTCACAGATGTACATTACCTGTTTACTAGTGAGATAAAGTCACAGATAGGTTTTTATTATGGCAGGAACAAACTTTTATTTTCATTATTAATGAATCTACTTATTTATAGTTATTAAATCTGTGATAGTTCAGAAAACAGTGAAAAATGTCCACCAGTCTGCTGGATCCCACAGTGTCAGAGTAACAGTCCAAAACTCAGTGATATTTGATGTAAAACAAGGAAACGCAGCATAGAGAAGCTGGAACCATCATGGCATTTTTGCTTAAAAATGAAGATAAATCAGTTTTAGCTAGCTGCTGATTCTGTCTCTGTTGTTTAACTGTTGCAGCTGTATTATACATCTTTATCTTGTCACTCATCTCTTCAGAGCGATCGTGTTTGTAGTGGACAGCGCTATCTTCCAGAAGGAAGTGAGAGACGTGGCAGAGTTCCTGTACGTCCTGTTGACAGACTCTGTGATCTCCAGAAATGCTCCAGCTCTCCTGGTGGCATGCAACAAACAAGGTGGAAAAGCTCTCTGACCCTTAAAATAACATACATTTCAGTCACATCACCCTTTGCCAAAAGCTTATTTGCTTATTATTTACGGATATCTTTGTTCTGTAGATATCACCATGGCAAAATCAGCTAAACTGATTCAGCAGCAGCTGGAAAAGGAACTGTAAGTAAAATCCACTCTTTTATTTGTTATCTGCTTCATAAAAAATACTTCCCAGAATACCTGGAGTTAACAGTGATCATTGAGATTGATTGGACAGTGAGCAAATGAAGATGCCTCAACGCTCACATCTCATTTTCACACAGGAACACCTTGCGAGTGACTCGCTCAGCAGCTCTCAGCTCTCAGGATGGCTCTGTGGGCGGCAATCTGTATCTGGGAAAGAAAGGAAAGGACTTCGAGTTCAGCCAGCTGCCCGTGAAGGTGGAGTTCCTGGAGTGCAGCGCCCGTGGCAGCAAGGGTGAGGAGGGGGACGCAGACATTCAGAGCCTGGAGAAGAGCCTGGCTAAACTGTAAAATGAGCAACTTGACATCTTCAGAGGGCGCGGACCTCAGATCAGATCACCTCAACACCTGCCGTCACCTCAGTAATCAAAGGAGGGAGGACAAATGCATCTCAGTGTGGGATCTGTTTGGCAGGAGTGACCAGTCAAACGTGATCCTGTCTGTGCTGATGGTAAATGTAAATGATAATATGAATTTAAAAGGTGGAAAAATGTTTGAGACATACTGAGCAAAAAGACTGTGAAAGCCTGTAGCTGTTTCAGGTTGCTCTGCAGTGCTGAGAAATGATCATGTGCTTCTTCACTGTCAGTCTTACTGTGAACATCCTTAAACAGCTTTGTTTGGCTTGATTAGAAAATCTATAGCTTGAAGAACATTTGTTGTTTATAATTTCAATTTAAAGAAAAAGTATTATCGGTTATTTCACCATGTTTATCTTAAGTGTCTCAGCTAGTCTGCCCTGTGGAAACAGAGAGGTGCGAATTGCATTTATTCATTAGCTTGGACAGTCAGCCTTGTGCCTTTTTTCTCTGGTATTCTTATAGAAAAAGTGTTGTGCTTGTCTGCAGAAGAAAGATGGTTTACTTGTGTGGAAGTATAGTGTGAATACAGTCCATTTGCAAAGAATGTATGAATTTCTTATCAAGAACGAAATGTTGTGTTTATAGCTGTCTGGCTTGTTTAAAGAAAAGAAAACTGACAATATCAAGTTTTTGATGCCTCATCTTAATTGTGTTTTAACATACATGGGCGTTAGCAGGGTGTCAGCTCACAAGATGCTGCCTTACATTCATTTAAAAACTACACCACTGTTCCCCAGAGGCCAAAGTCATGGGACAGATCACAGGACCCCAAGCTGTTAAAAAGTGCAGCTGTGTAGTCTGTAATAAACTGTTTTTGAATGTGTTTGGAAACAGCTTTTAGTTTACTCCCTTCTTCACTTTCTGTCTGGCACCTGGTTTGGATTGAGATTTGTTTTGGGTTTTTTTTAATAACTCTATAAAAACACAGCAGACTCTGTTAGACATGAGATGCAGATTTCTTTTTGTCTCATGTGGTAGTTTCACAGACCACAAGCATGCACAATGTTTAGAAAAATATAATGAACCCAGTGTCAGACTACAAAATATATTTCAAAGGATGAAACATTTTTATAGGACCACACACACACTAAACCCCCATTAAGCAAAATCCAATGAGTGGAGCTTTCATTAAATGAGACCTGAAAAACACTGTTTGTTAAACACTGAGGTTTGATTGCTGCTGTAAAGATCTACCTTATAATACTGGTGCTGCAGTGTTCAGTCCAGACAAGAACACCAGTTATATCTGGTTCTTCTATCAGGTCAGACTTAAAGAGAGGTGAGACAGATCCTAGGAAGCCTCACACCAGACCAGATGCCCAGGGCCCGTACTCAAAAAGAAACATCCTATCTCACCACTGGGAATCTTAATAAATGGCACAAAAATGTCCTTGCTAAAAGTTTATAAATATATTAGATATTTTCTAGACAGCTTTATTCATTGATTTATTGCAGGTAATGATTATTAAATGTATACTTAATGAAGTGTTGAACAAACTGGGGACTAAAAGGTGCATTTTTGGTTTGATGAATAATTCTTACAGACAGCTGAGATATTCCACACATCTCCATGGTTAACAGTAGTGAAGAGCCAGCTAATTGGATCCTTGGTAACTTGGCTGCCGTCAACATGCACTTTTAAAGGCTCATTATTGCTCTATGTTTCCAAAACTCTGACCTGACAAGGCTCATTACTTGCAGCAGCTGAATAAGTTCGTCTTAACGCTAAAAGTTCAGCAAAATGGGTGGGGGGTGGGGTTTCTGCAGACCCCTGCATCACCTGAAGTGACAACAAACACCCCTCACTCTCCTAATTCAGCCAATTAAGAGCTACCAGGGCCCCAGAAATAAAAAAAAGGATGCTGCCAGATCAAACAGCAACAAACACAGGATTATATTAGAAGAATTTCAAAAAAACATTCAAACTAAAAATAAAACGAGTGAATCACTCTACAGGTGAGACAGAGGGTACACAGTCAGACTGCAGCTCTGATCTGCCACTACCACACACTGTTCTCCTTTCAGCACAGCAGGACACAGCCAGTTCACCTTGTCCCCATGACTGATGCTCAGTTTGGGTCCAGACTTGTCCTCCATCACGTCCTCTGCATCTGCTGCTGCTGCTGCTGCAGCTGCTGCTGCGTCATCCTCCACCTCAGCTGCTTCTTGCTCTGCTTCAGCCTTTGATGGGGTCTTTGCTTTGTCTCGGGATTGTTCTTTCCTCTTTGTCTTGCTCTTACCCTTCCTGCGTTGGGCAGCCGTCGCTTTAGTTTTGGCTTTGCCCTCAGGAGCCACCACTGGGTGCGTACCAAGGTCCCACAGGGCGACCTGGCCATCATTTCCCCCGGTGACAAGCCAGTACGGGTGGGAGAGAAAACTAACAAAGTGGGCTTGTGAGGCTCCCTGACTGTGGGCTTTGACGGCTCCCTGCTGCTCCAGTTTAGAGCCGCTGCCGATCCGCATCACATGGACACGCCCGTCCTCCGCTGCACAAGCCAAAACGTTCCCACAACTCGCCACAGAAACACAGTGAGCCAGCGGTGGGTTGAAAAGCTGGCCAGGACGCTGCTGGTGGTCGTCTTCTTCCTCTGCTACATCCTGGAGGTTCAGCGTCCAAAGGGGGCGAGTCTTCTGCAGACCCCACAGCATCACCTGAGGCAACAAAAGGTAAAAATAATTAGAAGATCAATATCATCAAATGTAGTCTTGGTGCAGAAGTGGATGAAATGTAATACAGAGAGACTCTTGGATATCTCCTCTGACCTGCATGTCCAGTCCAGCAGACACAAGGTTGTTGGGTCTGTGAGGCCTGAAAGCCACAGAGGAGCAGATATTAGTGTGTCTGCGAAGAGTCCTACACACTTTTCCCCCAGGAAGCTCCAGCACCCGCACAGCCCCAGAGTCATCGGCCACCGCCAGGGCTGAACCTGTCTCGTTCAGTGCTAAAGCATTGATCTCCTCCTCCCCTGCGCCCTGGAACTCCTCCACGGGGCCCTTCAGGTTCCTGGGGGTCGAGTACGCTCACCGTGTCTCCATGCGACACGTACAGCTGGCCTGGAACTGCAGGTGAAAACACAACACTGGTGCTGTCCTCTTCACCGGGGAGGGTGAGTCTGCCTAGGATGGTCCCTTCTTGGCTCCAAACGGTCACCTCTCCACCCTCAGAGCCTGAAGCGAGGAGACCCTCAGGGCCCACGGAGGCTCCAACACACAGGATGGATGAGGAGTGGCCCTCAGACCACTGCCTGGCCATGGTGACCCTACAAAATGTTAGTTAACAATAAGATTAACATAAGATAAGATTAACATGGCTGATGGTAACAATGCACACACAAGACTTGTCATGGCCCCAACAGAGTCCTCATCTCATCATCATGGAATCAGCCTGGGATCACAGGAAGAGACAGAAGGAGCTCTCCAAGATGTTTGGAAGAAGAACTGGTGCTGTTTTTTTCTGTTTAGTGCACTTTGTATTAAGTTAATTTTAAATAATTAATAATTAATTTTATAATTAAAAACTGCTCATGACATTATATTTGTAACTAAAAGTTTTGCTCAGAGCTGTTTACTGAGTATATTTGGGTTTATGACACCTGGTTGAACAAAATAACTAACCTTAATATATAAACTTGCGGTTTATATATTAAGGCGATTAACTTGATAAACGTGATAGATTAAAATTGTATTTAATGTCAATATTTACTGGTCTCTTAGCTTTCTATGATGCATACATCTGGGTGTTTGGACTGTTGGTCGGACAAAACAAAACGCCATGTTTCACGGTTTTCTGATATTAATCGAGAAAGTGATCGGCAGAAGCTCTATACCTATGTATGTGCTTATATCCTTTTCAGAATCAGATCAAACAGCGAGAAAACAGTTGTGCTCAAACCAAACAGCCTGAGCTCTGGCTCTGCTAACTCGTTAGCCTAAAAGCTAATAAGCAACTTCATGTTCAGCTGAATGCCTGGCTGCGATGACTAACACGTTGCTGTCAATGTTCACATTAAACATAATTTAGAGCAGTGTTGTGACATTATTAATAACATAGGGACCGCAGAATTACTCTACCTTAGCGAGAGCAACCAGAACTTCACCGAGCTGCCATGTGGAGCTGAGTCGCCGTTTGATTATATCATAACTGTTGGACTTTAACTTTGCCCTGAGTACAGCCTATCAGGCGTTATTATAGTCAGTCTTATATTCGCAATCTTAATTCTTTCGCCAAGAACGGCTGATTTTAATACTAACTCTTTTGATACAAACTTGATTGCCATTATAATGTGTACAAGTAAGTATTTAACTGATTATGGTTGTTGTTTTTATGTACAGAGTTGGAACGAAACTCTGCCTACAAGGCAAAGTACGGGGAATACATACGTAGACAGAACTAAACTGTGTTTTACTCTTTAAAACATGTACATGTTTAATTTACTATCATAAAAGCATGTATATAAAAATAACAATGAATAATAAAAATGATTTGAAATTACAAAAACTGGATTTTGACATATTGTCTTGAAAAATGACCCACAACTATTAGTAAATAATCAAAATAGTTGCTTTTCAAGAGAGTAGGTAATCTAACAGTTCATTGAGGAGGTCTCCCCAATGAGTTGACCTAAGAAGACAAAAGTGTCATGCTGGAGGAGGATTTTCCACAACCTGGCAACCTAAAATGAACATAATGAGCCAAATAACTGATCTATAAAGAATGAGTTAGTTACTTTTAGCCTTTGATTACAGCTCATAAACCTCTTATATATGGTGCCATAAAATGTAATGTACAGTATACCCAATGAATACAATATATAGGATAGGCTATACGACCAAAACAAATTTGTTAATACAAGATAGCTGCAGCAGTAAGGTGCTTTACACTGAGATAAAAGCACATTCTGCAGAAAATGAAAAGGTAAACCACAGACGACACAGAGGAGGCAGGTCATTGAATCATTGTTCAGCGTGTTGCCCATTCGGCCTTCATTTCCACAATGGCTGCTCTCCGCTGATTCATCCAAAGCTGTAGATCTGATGAGTGCGGTCCATTTCTGGGTCAGTGAACAAAATGCCACGCCATACTGCTGCACTGAATAGGGAACTGAGAGGAGAGGCCATAGCTTTCAGACCCTCACCCAAAAACACACGCACACTAACTACACACACACATTACACTGTCAACCCAACACTCAAGTGCTGACACACACAGTACATCCCAACAAAACAGCAGCAGTTCTCAAAGAGCATCGTGAATGTAAGTAACCTGCAGCTATTTACATTTTTCTGGTCATTACATGTGGTGAGATACAATCTGCTCTTAATGATGCTGTTATAGTGACAAGTTCCTTTTTTGAAACAGACAAGTATGTGCTGATGAAATGTGATGCTTAAGTTGCTAAAACATATGAGTGTAAATTTGTGTATGTGTGGTTTTAAAACCACGCTCAGTTACACAACTCCTCCCAGATGTGTTTTTAAATTTATCCTTTACAACAAGCTTGTTACAGATAGCGTCTGATGTATGAGGTAAGAGCCATCTTTTTTCATATTTAGGCAGTTATGCTTAAATTTAAATGTATTTGAAGCTTTAATCGCCTTGAACATGTAAAGCAACAATGAAGAAGCACAAGATATTTCTTTATATTATCCTAATGAATCTGATGTTTAACAGCTTGAACAGAGGCACCAGTACCAGGCAGAAGAAGTGCACTAACACTGCTGCAATGGTTGAGGTGGCAAACAGAATTCACATTAGTAACAGATGATTTAGCTTCATCTGAAGCTGGAATCTTTCCAGAGATTGTTCAGTGAGATAAAGGATTTTGTCCCTCATTGCTTGGGAAGAGATCTCGTAATGGCCAGTATGAACAGGAGGAATACTTACAGCAAACAAAACCTATTTGAGTTTACAGTTGAACACCTTGTTATTGTTTTGAGATGGATGGGCTTGAAAAACTATGAACTTGTCCTTTAATGTCCTTTCCAGAGAAGCTGCCTCTGGTCCTGATTGTTCTCTTCAGAGGATTTGGAGCTTCACAGAAATAGTCACACACCAGAGAAGATGAGGTCGCCCTATTTCCCAGCAAGGTCGGTGCTTTTCCATAAGGAGCCGAATGGAGTGACGTACAGAGTCCCGGCACTGCTCTACCTGTCCCACTCCAGGTCCTTCCTGGCCTTCTGCGAGGAGAGACTCAGCCCGTCTGACTCTCAGGCTCACCTGCTGGTCATGAGGAAAGGCACTTTCTACAGAAACTATGTAGAGGTCAGTGGTGAAGTCTGTACTGCCCTACACACAGAGCAGGTCAATTAGAGCAACTACCCTTTTTAATGGCTCATACTTGAAGAAAGATTATTTAACTTACAAAGATTATTGGATTGCATTAGACTGTTCCTTTCTAATCTCTGTTCCTTCTTCCTCGTGCTGCTCCAGTGGGAGGACATGCGTGTCCTTGGCACTGCCTTCCTGATGGGCCACCGGTCCATGAACCCGTGTCCGGTTTACGATGAGTTCACAGGCACTCTCTTCTTGTTCTTCATCGCTGTTCTGGGCCACACCTCAGAGTCCTATCAGCTGGTGACCGGCAAGAACGTGACCCGACTCTGCTACATCTGCAGCACCGACGACGGAGACACCTGGACTGCTGTCACTGACCTCACCAAGAGAGTCATAGGGGACACTATCAAAGGTCAGAGAAAGGGGCGTCCGTAAAGGGAAAATCCAACATAAAACAGACTCCCACTGTGTTTTTCTGACTATTCATTCTGAGTTTTCTGGACCCTGTGTAGGCCATAATTTGAGTGAGTCCTGTAAATATGGCAATACCCACTTATACTTAGACTTGACACCCCATGCCTCCTATATAGGACCTCCATATTGAAAAAGACACAAAGTAATGACAAATGTCAGTCGCAGTCACAGTTGTGTCATTTGTAGTCTTTTTTGTTGTTTCTGTGTGGTGTTTTTGTGTCTCTTTCTCTGCCTGACCTCTTACGCACCTGGGCCTATGCCCAGCAGGACTGCTTGGTAATCCGTCCATGGGAGCTCACAAGATGGAAATAAACAATTTGAAAAAGATCTCTTCACTTAAACGGCTTCCAAATAAATAATACATGTGTAACCTGTGACAAGTGCAGATGTGGCTGCATATTAAACAAAGTGAAAGTCGGGAACCACTAGAATAAATCATCACCACAGTCTTTCTTCAGTCTCTGCTGTTGAAATTAAACATAAATTTATTCACTTTAACAAATCAAAACTGAGTTGTGCAGGATTATAACATGATATCTATTTTAAAAATGTATTTCTACACATTTGTATTTAGGCTAACTTTTCTATTATTATCTGTATTGTGCTGTGTTCCCCCTCCCCCACCTTCTCTCTCTTTCCTAACCCAACCGGTCGATGCAGATTAGATGGCCCCCGCTGAGCCTGGTTCTGCTCCAGGTTTCTGCCTCTTAAAAGGAAGTTTTTTCTTGCCACTGTCACCTAGTTCTTGCTCATGGTGGAAAGCTGTTGGGCCGCTCTCTGTAAATATAATAATATGAAGAGTACAGCCTAGACCTGCCCTATGTGAAAGATGTCTTGAGATAACTTCTGTTGTGATTTGCCGCTATATAAATAAAACTTGACTTGACTTGGGGTACCTGCCTCCTTTGTCATGATGTCATGACTAAACCCCTAAAGATGTGTCATGTATTCACTCCTTAAACTGTAGTTCTTCTGTTTACTTTATCAGTAACAACATCTGCTTCTCACCTTTTCTCCCTCGCAGAATGGGCTACCTTCGCTCTCGGCCCGGGCCACGGTATCCAGCTGAAGTCAGGCCGCCTGCTCATTCCCGCCTACGCCTACCACATCGAGTGCAAGGAGTGCTTCGGCCATCTCTGCCAGACCGCTCCTCACGCCTTCTGCTTTCACAGCGACACCCACGGGAGAACCTGGCGTTTCGGGGAGGCGGTGCCGGGCCCGGAGAGCGTGGAGTGTCAGATGGTGTCCGTGGATGAGGAGGACGGGACTAACGTGTTGTACTGTAACGCCCGCAGCCCTCTGGGCTACAGGGTGCAGGCCCTCAGTCTGGACGATGGAGCTGTGTTTCAGGAGGGACAGCTGGTGCAGCGGCTGGTGGAGCCGCGAAACGGTTGTCATGGTAGCACTGTTGGATTTCCGGCCCCGCTGCATCTACGTCAAAGTCTTAACAATCACTCACACCAACCTAAACGCCGCTCCAGACACTGGACGTCCTGCAGCACCCACTCAAATCGCTCCACCTCTCCCTCTCCCACCGGCCCTTTGTCACCCAATCACAGAGCCCCTCCTGATTTCCTCACCCCCACCTGGGTGGTATACTCCCACCCGACATGGACCACCGCGCGCAAGGACCTGGGCGTGTTCCTCAGCCTATTTCCCCGTGACCCGGACAGCTGGCGCGGGCCCTGGGTGATCTACGAGGGCCCCAGCGCCTACTCTGACCTGGCCTACCTGGAGCTGCCTCCCTCGCCCGGAGCACCACCCGCCGTGGCCTTCGCCTGCCTGTTCGAGTGCGGCACCAAAACGGCCTACGATGAAATCTGCTTTAGCATCTTCACTCTCTACGAGCTTATCGATAATCTGCCTCGGGATATGCAGCTGGGTGATGAATATAAAAGACAGGAGAATCAAGTCTCCGGGACAGGGCGGAGCTGTAGACATGATGCTCAGGGGACACCAGTTTTCCAACAGGTGCCTCATGTGAAGAAGAGGAGGAAGAAGAGCAAGTTGACTGAGCTGTGCTCTGTGTCTTAAAAGCTTGTAAAACAGAAAGTTTCTTCCAATAACTGCTTTCTATATACAGTGAATTCACCATACATTACAGAATATTACACACACTATTTACAAGAGTGATTGTTGTTATGAGTAATGTAGTTTTTATAGTGTTACTCAGTTGTTGGTCATTTGTCAGTTGTGTTTTTGTAGAAGTGTCATTAAAGTCTTCCTAACCCTTCTTTTCCTTTTCTCCATTTATTGTGACTATATTGTGATTAATGATGATTAAAGCTGAAATCATTAGAAAATTAATAGATTTATTAACATCCATTCTGAACCAACCAGTTCCTCCAGTGTGAAGATTTGCCGCTTGTAAGCCAATTATCTTTGAGTTTTGGACTCTTGGTCTGACAAAACAAAACTTTTTGACGCACGACTTTAGACCCTGAGGAACTGCGATGTAATAATCATTAAATGCAGCTCTAATGATGATTCGAAAAGGAGCCAAACAAAGCAATTTAAAAAGAAAACAAGAAGCTGGAGCGCATTTCAGATGCAGAATTATTCCTCTGATTCAAAGACAGGTGCTGATTTGCAAAACATGGAGGAACATCCAGCATGTTTCTGAAATATAAGACAGCCGTCTGCTTTGTCAGCCATTTTAAGAATCCCAGAGCTCCCTCTCCAGTTTCCTCTTCCTCCCTCGTCATCAGTTATCAAGCCAAAGCGTGAACAAGGACAATGATAGCCGACAAAACAATCTCACTGCAAGATCCATTTGTACTAATTTTATGACAAGATTGTTGTTTTGTCAGCTCCTGTTTTCGAGGTCAAGTACGAATGAGAATTACGTCTCTCCACTCTCCTGTAGTGTCATCAAAAAGAAAAAAAGCTTGTTATCAACCAAACACACACTAAGAGCAGAGCAGAATGAAACCCTCGTCTTAACTTTATCTTGGTTTCAGATCCATGAAGAATTTAAGAACTAATTTTACAATGTAGAGATTGAGAAAGCAGCAGTATTTTCTGTGCAGATGTCTCATGATGAACTTACTTTTCTAGCTGTCCTCTTCATGTTGCACAACTTGACTATTGAGAATAATCTTACGCCTTAAACAGTGTGCGTTCTGTGCTTTAACAACTCCAAATTGCCAGGACATGTTTCATTTGGCTCAGTGAAACACTCTATGGATCAGGCGAGGCTGCAACTCATCAAGTTCACATATTAATCACACCTGCTTCATGAGCAGCAGCTCTAATGGGATAATCGTTCCCAAACTAATCACTTCTTCCTGTGAGGGTGCTGAAACGTTTAGTGGCTGACAGCTTAAGTGAGTTGCATGAGAGCGTACGAAGAACAGAACCAGATAAAGCGGAGCGGTTTGTTTAGTCAAGAGGGGAAAAAAATAAACAGATCGTGCCAGGAAGACAGCAGGATCTGGACAGTCTCTGCTTCCCCTCCTCCTCTTGTTATATAACTCCACACTAACAGGAGGGTCATTTCCCTGCTTGGACTCTTTCACAGAAGTGGCTTTTCCTTTCCTTTGCTCTCCAGCATCTCTGTTTTACAGTCACGGCGTACTATAATGGGTTTGAGGATCGTCGTTTTTCTGGCTGTGTTAGTGGTGGTAACTGGGAGTCCCACTGTGACAATCAGACCCGAAGCTGCCTCAGAGGACACATCAGCTCATCCCAACAGCCTACCAGAGACGGCAGAGGAAACGGAGACTCCTGGACAGGTGAGAGGGAGCTAGCTCTGACTGGTATTAGCATGCTATTATGTTTCTTTTTGCAGGTTTAGGTTTCTAATGTGCACATGTGAAATATCTGCAGGGATTTAACTCAACAGTGTTTCTAAGACTCTGATGGGAAATAAATGATCTACACAGGAAAAAAAAAATCACACTTTAAAAGAAGGACATGGATCTTTTCTGCAGTCATTATTACATCAAAACCATCCTGTACATAGTACAAAAGCCATTATAAGCTCAGGTTCAAAACACTGAGCTTTCCTTACCACCTTACAAAATGTTGACTACAGAGCATAGAGGCCAAACTGTGCTAAAAGCAAAGTAATAAATACAGCATGTTTTTCCACAGGGGTCAATCATGAGGGAGGAAAATTAGCTTTAACAACAAAACAAAAGTAAAATGTCAAGGTTTTGTTTGGCTCCACTAATTAAAGCCTTATTGTCAAGTCTCAGGTGATGATGGGCAGAAATGGTGTCTAAAGGAGGGACGGTTGTCATGTCAAAGTCCAGTAGTATACAAGAGAGGAGACAGTTTTCAGCTCTTCCACTTCTTCTTTGTTGCAGGCAGCTGCCCTGTGGCTTCTAAGTATTTATGGATGAGTTCTTCTTGCGTGGCTGGCAGGCAGGGCTGATATCTGCTGTACTCCATGGTGTACTCGCCTTTTCCCTGAATAAACAACGATGACAGATGTTAGTTTTTGACACTGTAATGCATTGTGGAAGTCACTCCTTCCTTCTCTCGCCTCACTTCCTTCACTTTCCACACACAGTTTCAGTTTGTTTGCCTCCTTCCTCTGACCGTACAGCCGCCTAAATCCAGCTGAGAGAAAAGAGGTGAGCTGATCAACATGTTGAGTTTGTCTCCTTGTGTTATCAGTGTGACACCCGCAAGAAGATCTCTGAGCAACAGAGTGATTTGTGCACTTCATTGTCCTGGGAGGAAAACTGAAGACGTGACTCAAGTCTGGAAAAAGTACTGCAAATTCTTCTACTTTTTTCCCCAGAGTACATAATCTGTATTTTTGATTACAGGCAATATCAACAAATGCTGTTGAGCCTCCAAGGCAGAGCAGCACATTGCTTAGCAAAAATGTAAATACATCACATCATCACAAAATATTATGTCTCTGAACACTCTAACCCTTGTGTCTCATTATCCTGTCCCCGCTTCTGAAACCAAACCTCCACCCTTGCTCCTCTGGATGCTCAACATGATCTCCACTGTAATGGACAACAGACGTTCAGAGTGTTTAATTTAAACCTACCTCAGTACAGGAGCGTAGCTCTGAGGCGTAGCCAAACATGTCATTTAGTGGAATCTGTTAGGAGAAATAGGCTGACATTAGTCGGTTGAAGGATGATAGAATAAATATTGTGAGCTAAAAGAATGTGGATACGTGCTCCGTGTGAATATATTTACAAACTGGACTCACATCAGCGTACAGAGTGAAGTATCCCTCGGCCCCGTCCTGTCCTGTGATAACACCGTGCCGACGGTTTACGCCAGAAATGACTGCTCCCTGAAACTCCTGAGGTGCTACGATTTCCACAGACATGATTGGCTCCAGGATGATCGCGTTGGCCTTTTCCATAGCTGTGGGGAGAACATTGAAGGCAACATTAGCGTGCAATGATAAAAAATACAGATGAAGCTGGGCCAGAATTTTTTTAAAAAATGAAACAAGGATCAGAGGTCATGAAACTGAATGCTCACCTTGCTTTACAGCACCCTCTCCTGCTCGGATGAAGGAGATCTCATTGGAGTCGACCATGTGATGTGCTCCGTCTTCCAGCAAGAATTTGACTCCTGAGATCTTGTGCCCGCTCAGGGGACCCTTCTCACAGGCTTCCCTGAAGCCCTGCAGTGTGATGGGGGAAAAAAAAAAGAGACAACAAAGACAACTGGAGATCAAGTCTGTGGCTTTTGCTTCATGTTCGCATAAACTCTCTTTAAAACATTTCACACCTACATAGCAGACTGTGACCACATTAAAGAGTAGAATTACCTTTTCAATAGCGGGTACAAACTGCTTTGGGATGTTCGTACCGACGGTCTGGTCTTCAAACTCCAACTTGGTGTAATGCTCTAGCTCCAGAGGCTCAAGTACCCCGATAACTTTACCGTACTGCCCAGAGCCACCAGTCTGCTTCTTATGGGTGAAATCAAACCTACAGGAAACAGGACAAAATATCCACATATTCAAGCAGGGTGTTGCTTTTAATTGATTTTATCAGGTAAACACAATTGTTTTTTTTTTCAGCATTTCTGACTGATCCATCCTTCTATTGCTTTAAAAACATTTTCAAGGGTCTGCTTACTTGCACTGTATGTTCTGTAAAGCTACTGTGGAAAAACACAAAGAGCTCTGTGTCTTTAAAAAGGGGCAGTCCTTAAAGAGCTCTGGTGTCAGAGGAAGTGGGAAGTAATCTTTCCACTTGCATGAGGAGCAGCTGACTCTGAACACCGAACAGATAAAACTTTCCACCTGCCAAGTAATCGTCAGGGAGTCTCCAGTTACAGGCAAGATCAGACTCCCTCGTTTAATTCACTATTCACATTTTTCCACCTGTATACCTCCTCACCATGTGCTTCTGCAGTTTTGCCTCCCTGCCCTGTGTTCTCTGTGTGTCTATGGCTTTTCTTATCTAGACATAAACTGATTGAAAAGACAAAAGCTCCACCCTGCTGACACCTGAGGGTCAAAGTCCCTCAGGGACTGGGAGCCCATCCCTGCTCTCTAAAGCAGATTCTGTTCTCATTTTCTCCTCTCTCTTCTCATTGTCCATATTGGAATAACAGCAAAAAGTATCAATAGTGGAGGAGCTTGAGGAGGATGTGATGGCGACTGGCAAGCTGAACCCAAATCACTACCCTGCTCAGAGGGCAGCCAAGGTGGTCCAGCACTACCTCAACACCCGCTATGGCTCACCGTACAGGGTGTTCTTCCTGCACAGGGTCCACAGCGGAAACGCAGAGGTCAGCTCAACTATTGAACTATTCATATATGAACAAACTTTCAACTATAATAGCTATGGTCTAAATATCACATAGTGACGCAGTACAAGTTGTGATTGTAGTTGATTTCTCTTTCAGGATGTGGCAGACTCTGGAAGAAAGTATCAGCTGGAGATCTCAGTGCAGGACCTCATTAGCACTGTAGGCTATGCTGGGTTTTTGGTTTTTTTTTTTTTTGACACAGGGGTCATCACAATTTAGATACAGTCAGGAGTCAACAGAGTAACTTAAGTGGCATATTAAGCAGATCTCTTGTTTTATTTTATTTTATTGGTTTGCCAGTGACACTGCTCCTTAATCATCAGGAAAAAAGTGTAAATGAGCCACAGTTATCTCTGAAGTCGGATTATTTATTGTCTCTGATCACATGTTAAAAGCACCATAAAAAAAATAAAAGTACAAATTTATAGACTACATTTATTCCTGAATCAGATCATTAAAATCCTTTGACCACCCTGACATGGGAGATTTACTCTAGCACTCACTTGGGTTCATCTCTAAAATTGAGACAGACATAATATATGTTTAACTGCCTGCATTTACCCTCAACATTTCAGGAGTTAAAAGCACTGCATTCGAGATATTTTAAGCAAATCCTAGGCGTGAGATTTTAGTCTAAAATACACAGTTGAGTAATATGTAGCTCTAGAGTGAGCAGGTATGACAAGATTTGCTAGAGAGCAGATAAAAGGAGGCTCACAGTGTGATTAATAGTGTGGTGCAGCGTTGACTCACTGGCTGCCATGGTAACATCTGGACCACGCCTTTGCTCTGTATGCTCCCTTCTACTTTTTCCTTATCTAACCTTTTTAACTCTCTGCCCCCCCTTTTTAATATCCATCCAGAATACAGAGAAATGCTCTGCAGAGGTTTTGTTTCCAGGGGGAGAGCAGCAGCGTTCGCCCCATGTCCAGGCCTCATGTGAGGAGCTCCGTAAAATTGACACTAAAGCTCAAGAAGAGGCTTTGTACCAACAGTACAAGACGAACCCAAGCCTGTTGGCAGCACATTTACCTGGTATGTACAATGCAACACACTCTGCATACTGTTGCTACTAATCAACACCCAAAGTCAGCTGTTGCACAACTTAACTGCCTGAAGTTGCAGCATTTTAGGATTTCAACACTGTTGTGGTTTTTAAGTGAACTCAGTGTCGCTCCTAACAATATTAACACAACACAAATGCCTGTCGTCACCAATACTGAAACTGTAATCTGCTGTATATTACGAGCACACCCAGTTGTTTACATAACAAGATGTATAGTTTGCAGCACACATACAGTCTAACTTCCCTCATTACCGACAGATAGCTATGGTCACATCAACCCTGAGATGAAGCCTTTCTGGCACCTGGGCGCTGTGGCCTCCAGCTTTATCATGCTGAACGAATCCACTGAAAACACTCTGTTCAACATGGCTCAGGTGGCCAACGTCACGCAGCTGGTAGGTTATTTTTGCCTCTTATCACGTCTGCTCATAAATCCTGGATATGATACTGTTTGTAGGGGTTACTGTTTGTTGATGTAATCCTTTTACTAAAGTAATGGAAACAGGATTTTTATTAAATGTGGATTTCTGAAAACCACATGTGCATATGTTATTTTACACAGCAATAAAAAATTGTTGTCTCTGATTATTCAAAGTAATTTCAACATATATATAAATTGGATAAATCTGCTACCTTTAGAGGGCGGGGCTGATGTACAGTGTATGGTCCACATTCAGTTGAAGACCATATACACAACTTCTCCACTATCTATTGAATACATTTCAGTCATCAGGCATACAAGGCGGGTATTGCAGACAAAATACTGCCCTATACTCTAGAGGCTGGGGCAGAGAGGAAGCTGCAAACCAGCTGAGGATTAAGCCTGTAACATCTGTAGGAGACTCAGTTTCTATCATTTGGCCTTATTTTTTCCCTCGTCCACTGCAGGCAACTGAGAACGACCAGCTGAGATTTGACTATCACATACTGCTGCATGAGATGGTGTCACAGGTAACCACTTATTGTGACATTAACATTTAACACATTTGAAACTGGTAATATAAAGAGCTGCAGCTAACAATTATTTTCATCACCTTAGAAAATATTTTAATTTATGAATCTACTGTAGAACAAGATGGCTACCATCAAATGTCAAAGACTTTGTCTTAAGATTTCTTGTTCAGAGAAATATGTAACTAAGAAGAAAAAGAAAATCAGTAAACGTTTCCTATATTTATTTATTATTTAAGCATCTAAACTGTTTGATTGCTTATCACAATAACCAGTTACTGAAGCAGCTAATAATTTCTGGCACTTGCAGTAAATTGTCTGGTACATTAGTGAGTTGAGAGGAACACGTACTCTCATGTTAAATATATACTACATGAGGAGCAGTCTGACTACTCGATAAACTGTATTCATCTGTGTTTTATCTTTGCAGGATATCATTCACTGGAAACTGCAGGTCTCCTGGTCTCCATCAGGGGGAGTTAAAGTGCTGCAGATGGAACAGCTGCCTCACTGCCATCATTGTGAAAAACCTCCAAACACAAACTAAACAACCAAGGCAAAATTTTGATGCTCACATCTTGTATTCAAATTTTGGTGCACGAATGTGGTTACGTCAAGGAGATGAGCCGATGATGCCGGCTGAACCACAGAGACGTGGTTACACTATCAAATTAATCCATCGTACATAATGATATGATATCCTCAAAATGTTCTGTACTGTTGGTTGCAAGAGTATTTTAGCCAAAATAAACTGTTATACACAAGCTGTTGAGTGTGTGTGTGTGTGTGTGTGTGTGTGTGTGTGTCAGGAGATCAGAACTTACGGTACAGGACTGGTGATCGTCTCTCTGAAAGCCACTTTGGGCTTCCCCATCACGCAGGGACAGCTGTATTCCCTCTCCATCCTCTGAAACAACATGTCAGAACAAAACAAAAAACAGAAAACCCCACAGAAACACAGGTCAGGTATTAGGTTTAAAGACAAAACTCCCTAAAACATGAGAAAGAAAAACAGCCTTTTTAATGCAGAGAGTGATATATCCTTTTAATCTTCAGTCTGATTTTCCCAGGGTTTATGGACTTTGAACTTTTAGAGCTGACACAACATTTCTTTTTGCTGCATGGAGGCAGAGTTGAGTTTTTCAGATGTGACTCTTCTGGCACAGACTAAATATCACTGGTATCTGTGGTGATACTCTGTAGATGACTTGTCTCAGCAAAGCAACACAGAATCGGTCTCAATTTTTACAGGATGACTTGTATTACACATGCACAACACCCTTGAGGTACATGCTGTATGACCAGGTACCTGAGAGTAGATTTCCAGATGCAGCTCGCCCATGCCCGAGATTATGGTTTCTTTGCTCTCTGGGTCATAATGAACTCTGAACGTTGGATCCTCCCTGGTGAAGCGGTTGATACCTTTGGAGAATTTGTCCAGGTCATTCTGTCCGAATACAAGATAGTGAAGAGCAACAGATGCTATTTAGACTCTAGAGTTAGATTCTTATTAGTACATACAGTACAGGGGGATACTGAGGATGTTTTACCTTGTTGGCTGGCTTCATTGACATGGAAATGACAGGCTCTGGGACGTGAATTGACTCCTGTGAGACAAAATGGCAACAAATGAACACTAGATCATATTTATATGTTGGAGTAAAGAGGGAAAAGTGGAGTAATCTTCAAAACATCTTAAAAGGAGCAGGCTTCCTGCTCTTTCACAGGTCTTTTGCACAGTGAAAACATTAAAGCTGCTCACCATTGACAGGTTAGCATTGGTCTTGGATGTAAAAGTGTCTCCACTGGCACAGTCAATCCCAAACAGAGCACAAATATCTCCTGCATAAACTTCATCCACATCCTGAAACAACAGGGACAGAAAGGGAACAATGGAGATAAGAGGACAAGATAATGAATTTCAGGACTGTATTGCTCCAAATGTCTTATTTTTAATAACTGAAAAATATTAAACATGTCTTATAGTTGACGTTCAATATCTTGTTTTGATGCTTGACGAATGGAAACATGTTACTCTGGTGTCACAGGGGATGTGGTTCTTATCTACACACTTGACTAGAGACAAAAGAGGAACCTAACTGTTTTGACCAGTCATGTTTCTCTTCTGTGTAAACTGCAAACCACAGATGGAAAACTGTGTCCTCTGACAACCAGCTGATGCGTGCTGGTTTGCTCTCACCTCCATCTGGTCGGCATGAAGACGCACTAGCCTCTGAACTCTGACCCTCTTGCCTGTGCGTGTGTTGTAGATGTATTCCCCCTTCCTCAGACAGCCCTGGTACACCCGCACATATGTCAGCTGGCCAAACCTCCCGGCCTGTTAATGAGAACGACCACAGGAAACAACAAAGCATGACCAAATGAGCCCTTCCTGTTGAGCAAAGACACAATGTGATGAGGACATTTGACGAAACAGATCTAATCTCTCGCTGCAGCTTACCTCCAGTTTGAAGGCCAGGCCGACATAGGGATTTGTATCATCTCTTGTGGGGTCCATTTGAATCTTTGACGTTTCACTGGAATCTCTAAAAAAAAAACACAACAGAAACATTTCTCAAGAAAAGCTGTATCAGAAAAAACAATCCGACATTGATTAAATGTCATTTCCTGTTAATATTTAAGCAAACATTGTGTACAAACTGACAACCCTACTCACTCATCATTGAGGGTAGCATAGTTCTGGACCTCAGTGGGGTTGGGCAGGTAATCCAGGACAGCGTCTAGCAGAGGCTGCACGCCCTTGTTTTTCAGCGCTGTGCCCACCAACACTGGGGTGAAGAGTCGCTGCACTGTGGCTCTGCGGATTGCAGCCTGGAAGACAATAAAAGGTTTCGAAGGCAAACTGGTCAAAATTAGATGTCAAAGATTTTATTAGCAATACCAACACCATGGCTAGGTCTAATACTTTGGTCCAGACTGAAGTAGATCAGTACCAGTGCATACATCACCTTTTCTGTTTGGGCCTTTTTGATTTTTAATGAAAAATCTTACTAAATACCTGATAGACAGCCATGAAATTCAGTACAGTTATCCATGATGATCGCAGAATGAATCTTATTGACTCTTGTTGTCTCCGCAACTTGTGGTGGGTTTGCCATAAAGATTCATGTTCCCCTCAGGACACATTTTAAGAACTTTGGTGATCTGTTAACTAAGGTGGAAATTAAAATTTTTCCACTACTTTGGTTTATGAGCAAACTAATGTCTGCGTTAAGTGCTAAAAAGCAAATCATAGCATGCTAAGAGGCTAAGCTATGATGGTAAACATGGCAAGCATCACACCTGCTAAATACCAGCATGTTATTATACTGATGTTTGCATTTAGCTGAAAGCAATGCTGTAGATATTGACAGTTTACTTGCAAAAATCAAGAAAAAATTGTGAAATGAGTTATTTTAAAACTATGATGAATCAACTATACATCATAGTTTTTGACGGGAAGTGAGGTGCTAATCCTGAGAGAGACCTTAGAATAATTTCCTGAAATCCCCCAGATTCCTCACATGCTCTTGTTCTTGAAAGACACAAACCTTCAGGTCATCATTGGTGGGAATTTTTTCCTCCAAGAACATCTCTCCCAAGATTTCGTCCGCGTTGGCCACACACTCCACCAGCTCCTGCCTCCGGTCTGCAGCCTCAGCACGAAAATCTGCCGGGATCTCATCGTAGCGGACACTTTGACTGCAGGGAGGAAGAAAACAGATGAATCAGTTTCATATTGTTCAGGAACAGAATCTCAGAATCTCATATCTGGGACAAATGATTTGTGCTGCTAAAAACTGAAGCACAATTTATGAGAATCAACAAAAAACAAACAAGAAGTGATTCAAAGTTATTGGGCTGTCAGCACAGCAACACTACAGTGCAGATTTAAAAAATAACCAAATTATGAGTGACAATAGAGAAACCAATGTCTTCCTGGTCAAGCTACTGAAGGGGAATCCCTTACCCAAAGGGTCCTTCAAAATACACGCTCTGCTCCTGTACAAGGTCGATGATGCCACGCATGTTCCCCTCCAGGCCGATGGGGATGTTCACAAAGGCTGCGTTGTGGTTAAGTTTGGTTCTGGGGAAAGAGCAAGTAAAAGAAAATCTAAATGTGAAAAATCAGGAACCAAAGATACAGACAGAAAACCACAGCTGATTACAACACTGTTTTGTGGAATAGTTATGACTTAATGTGAACAGAGTGACAGAGTCATGGTGGTTTATTCTGTTTTCTATTTATTGAGTCCAGGAAACACATATTGATCAGGAGTATTAAGTTTATTTAAGGCATGGATTAAGTTAATCGCCATATTGTACCTAAGTTGCTGCAGAGCTCGGCTGGGGTTGGCGCCCAGGCGGTCCAGCTTGTTGATGAAGGTGAGGAAGGGGACGTTGTAGCGTTTCATCTGTCTGTTCACGGTCATGGTCTGACACTGGACCCCCCCCACGGCACACAGAACCAGCACCGCTCCATCCAGCACGCGCAGCGCTCGCTCCACTTCGATGGTGAAGTCCACGTGACCTTGGCGACACAAAGGGGGACGTTGACATTTAGTAATACAGCAGAGTAAACATGATTCAGTGAGACCTTTGAGTTGGGAGCTACAGTCCTGGAGCTGGTGAAGATTTTTCATTTGTGTTCAGACTAGGCAATACACCTTGATCACAGGCACAGAATTAACTATATTTACCCCACTTATTACACATTTGAGTAACGTCTTCTGCTCTTTTACTTTCTACAGCAGTTTAAAAGGTTTTAATCATATTTGAGAATGCATTGTATTTGGAGTTATGTATGATTTGTCTGTAAAACCTTGTGTGGTAACTACATCTGTCAGATTGTGGTGGAGTGAAAAGCGCAGTATTTCACCTCTGAAATGTCTTGGTGTAGAAGACTAAAATGACATGAATTAGTAATGCTCAAGTTATGTACAGATACACCGATCAACCACAACTTTAAAACCACTGACAGACTGAATAAATAACATTGATAATTTTGTTACAATACAATGTTCTGCTGGGAAACCCACAGATGCTGGATCAGTTTGGGATCTGGTCAACACCTTTGGCTCTTTATTGTGTTCCTTGAGACATTTCTGAGCAGGTTTTGAGGTGTGGTGGGAGCATTGTCCTGCTGGGGGAGGCCTCTGCCATTGGGGGGCACATTGCTGCAGACCAAGCAACAATGTTTAGGTGTCCAGATGAATGTCAGGACCCAAGATTTCCCAGCAGAACATTGTATTGTAACAAAATGACCAATGTTATTCACTTAACCTGTCAGTGGTTTTAAAGTTGTGGCTGATCGGTGTATCAAAATCAAAATTGTACTTACAGTAATTGTGTAAATGTACTTAGTTACATTCCTAGGGGCCCTAAGCAAACTGCTGTCCCGTGGGCCCCAGATCCAGCTCAACTTTTAGTACCTGGTGTGTCAATGATGTTAATGTTGTGATTCTTCCACATGGTGTATGTAGCAGCTGACTGGATGGTGATGCCTCTCTGTCTCTCCAGCTCCATAGAGTCCATGGTGGCTCCGACACCGTCCTTCCCCTTCACCTACACACACAACAGGAGAGAGGTAACAGCTCATGACAGCTGACTGCACACCTGTAAACCTGGATGAATGCTCAGACACATAAGCACCAGTCCCGGTGCTCACCTCATGAATTTCTGCTATTCTGCCGGTGTAGTAGAGGACACGCTCGGTCAGGGTGGTTTTCCCCGAGTCGATGTGTGCTGAGATCCCGATGTTGCGGATCCTCTCGTTGGGAATGACACCGGAGGAGCATGTCCGACAGCTGTTGATGAGCACCTTTGTAGATAACACACACACACACACACACACACACACACACACACAACACACACACACACACACACACACACACACACACACACACACACACATAGAGGAGGATCAATATTCAAACCGCTCTGTCAGGTTTCTGGCGTCAGATCGGTACAACAGCAAACACTTTAGGTTACCTTTTTAACAGTGACGCTCCCTGGTGCCAGAAGATGCGTTTTAGCCAAACACAGGCCCGCTTTTAGTACTCTCATTTTGATAACAGCTAAGTCGGAAACAGGGTGGTCGTATTCTTCCTTTTACGCAACCCCCAACTCCAACAACCCGGTGAATGTCACGCCGGACCCTGACGGTAGTTTGTGAAACGCTACTTCCGTGCCTACGGAAACTCGAATGTGCCAAACTTACTAATGTAGCTTATAATGAAAATGAACGACGCCACCCGCAAAGACAGTATAGTATGTGGGAGAGTTTTGACTGTGAGTGATATTTGTTCAGTTTGACGAGAAAAATATCAAACATATTTTTTCTAAACTTCAAATTGATCGAGAAACTACGCATTTACGTAGGGGCACATGATGCTTTCAAGTGCTGTCAGGCAAAATAACGTTAAACTGCATTTTGTTAAGTGTTCAATATGAAATGAATAAATAAGTTATTATAAAAAATCTTGTCGTAGAAAACCAACGGCTAAGCTAACTCTGTTTGACCCGGAAATATGCTATTACGTGAAAACTCGAAAAATTGAGCAGAGTTATAGTTACGTGTTACGTGATTTGCACCGTCTTAAAATCTTGTTAGCTAGGACATTTTTTAATGGTGCAACTCAAGTGGTAAATCATTAGTTTGAAACCAGTCACTACATAGTAAAAAATTAAGAGGGATTTAACATTTGGTGGATATGACGTTCAAAAATCCGCGGAGCAATTAAAGGTAACACATTTAAATACACTCTAAAGTCGCGTGTTGTTCCCTACTAACGGTTAGTTACTCACCGCGTAAAGTTAGTTACTTTATAATTTAGCTTTTTTTTTTTTTTTTTTTTTTTTTTTTGCTTGATTAACAGATGTTTTGGTAATTACTGTAGGTAAGGAACCGGAGTAACATCACTGCTTTTATGTGTGTTAAGCAAGTTCGTGTAGTAATGTCACTTCAGGTGTCGGTTTAAATGACATCCAGAGCAGTTGGTTAGACCTGCCTCCTGTTTTCACAAGCGTTTCCTCTTTTACTTCAACCACATGCTGATACTACACAACAGCAGCACACACTGCAAGCTGAACAGATAAGCCGCAGTCACATCCCCTTCGCGCTCTACAGTAAGTTATAACTCTCCGCATCCCTGCCAGGTTTTTACAGCTGCTTCACATGAACCAGAGGAGGAACTCCGGATCTGTCTGGTAGGTTTTTGTCTCATAATTCTCAAGTGTGTAGTGTGATTTTAGCTGTCTTTTTGTCCAGTAATTCATCAGTTTGGGTGGGGTTTATTGTTAACAGAACGACGTTTCCAAAGTCACAGTGAGCGAAAAAAAAAAAAAAACACACACGTTTTGTTGTTGTTTTACATCACAGTAATACAGATTCTAATATATTCTTTGATATTTTTCTAGTTAAAATTCTCATATTTTATTTGTGTTCCTCTGTATTTCCACCTAGTCTTATATTTTCACTTAAACTACACATTTAAGAAGAAAAAAAAAAACAACTCCCTCCTGAAATTCATCAGGTAACATTTATTTTGTCTCAAGCAGAAGTAGTAGATATTTTACTCATGTAAAAATACTAATACCACACTTTAATAATGCACAATTACGGGTAAAAATCCTGCATTCCTAATAAGGAAAAGTACTGAAGTATTCGCAGCTAAATGTACTTAAAGTATCATTAGTAACAGATAAATGTAGTGGAGTAAAAAGTACACTTCTCTCTGAAATGTGGTGTAGTAGAAGTATAAAGTAGCTTAAAATGAAAGTCCTCAAGTAAAGTACTAGTACCTCAAAGCTGAACTCAGTATATTTCCTTATGTACTGTACTTTAGCTACATTTCACCACTGAAAATAACCAACAACTGTTTTTAAAAAACTATCTCACTAACTAAACCTATCCTTTATCAAGAGTTGTATTATTTTTCTCAAAAAAGGTGGATTTTTAATTTTAGGGCAAAAGTAAAAGTGTTTTCCACTGTGGAAACTTTGTGTGTTCTCTGATTGAACAAATAGATGCTATAGATAAAAGATGGTACAATGTGTAACTGATGGGTATAACTGCCACTTATTGCTCTGACATCGTATATCATAATTTTCTTTTAGTGTTTTATGGTTTACCGAGGAATGACTAACTTCCCATTAAGTATGTGTCAATGTTCGAGTGTGTGTAGATGGGTATGTGTGCTTGTGTGTGTGCACTTGTGTTTAAAAAGATCCATTTGATTTCAGCATGGCACAAGACTCTCAATCACCCACCCCTGTATGAGTCATTATGTATGATTATTTATGATTTTTATTGCACAAGAATGTCAAACACTCAAAGGTGTGTGTGTGTGTGTGTGTGTGTGCGTGTGTGGTACATGATGAGCTGTTCTTTCCATTGTTATCCTTCCTGTCTCGTTTCCTTTTTGTGAGCATTCCTCCTGACAGCAGGGTGACTGCAGAGCTGTCACAGTAAACGACTGCGTGTCTAATGTAGAAGACTAAGAATTTTTCTAGGAAGACAATGATGAAATAGGAAGAAAGCTTACATTTCGCACTTTGGGTTGCTGTGACTTTTGTATTCACATGAAATATTGATGTGAAAATAGCTATTAGCAGGCTGGAGTTTGTGGCTACTGTATTCATAGAGGAATTTGTCATTTACTCGAAAGTTTTCCAGTGTTTCATTTCACCTATTAGGACCAAACACAGAAGCTGAAACAGCCCGTCCACTGTTCCTATTGGCTGTGTGTGGACAAGCGTTGCAACCGTTTTCATTATTGATTAATCTGTTGATAAGTTTAGCACATTCACACTTTCCTAAAGCCCAATGTGACATCTAATCTAATCGTTTTGTCCGTCCACCAGTCCAAAAACCCAAAGATACTTCGTTTTCCATCACACAAGACAAACAAAAGCAGCAAATTCTCACAATTGGGAAGTTGGATTTGACTGTTTCGCTTGAAAAATGACTTCAAATTTTATTTCTTGGAAAAATAGTTGCCACTTCATTTTCTGTTGATTAAATAATTATTGCAGCTCTAGTTGTTACATTCCTGTGCTGGTTGAACACTTACTTATGATCAGTGGATTATTCTGTTTGTCAATTAACAAAAATGAAATCAGCAAGTTTAATGCCTGATTAAAGGTTCAAAGTAATTTATTGAGCAAAAAAGTTGCTGGATTACAACTTCTTGACTGTGAGGATTTGCTTTTGTGTATCGTTGTAGACTGAATATATTGTGGTTGTGGACTGTAGGTCAGAAAACGAAGCAACCTAAAGACATCACCTTGGGCTCTGGGCAACTGTGACAGACATTTTCTTCTACTCTCTGTCATCTTTTTGACCTAGCAGTTAATCACTTAATTGAACTAATAAGTAAAAGTGATACTTTAATTGATAATGAAAATAATCTTTAGTTGCAGCTCTACATTTTGTTGTGAAGTAAGAGATGAAAATGGCATTGTATGTCAACATTTGTTCTACAATTTTACTAACCCAACGTTAACGCTTTGTTTTACACAGTACTATACATCTATGTTAACCATATTAATGCCTGCTGTACCTTTTTCTGAAAATGAAATGATACACTTTTCAGACAGCCAAAGGTCTAAATGAAAGTGCTGTAGTGATAGGAGAGGCTTACTTGGGCAAGGTTTCAGCATCCAGACACATGAGGGCAGTATCACACTGACTTAACACTGGTGAAACTCAAACCTTTTGAAACCTTGAGTTGATTTGCACTCATTTGTTTTACTGCAATATTTAAATCTCTCCTCTTGTCATATTTTCCAGTGAATATACTCTCAGCGCTGGTGCAACTGATTTGACTTTCCCCTGTCTGTCTGTTTATTTCTGTCCCATCGCCTCCTCCAGGAAGTAAAAGTCTGGTTTTCAGAGCTGATAAATCACAGATTAATTGTCATTCTTAAGCCAAACACTGTGATTAATAGCAGCCAGTGTTTATTGGAGCTGTGGAGAATAATACAGTTGCTTTATGTGAGCTGTTAATGATTACAGTATCAGTCAGATTAATGGAGTCTTAGGGTAAGGGAGTGTTTGTGACACAGTGTATTGTCATAGCTGGTAATTGTTAATCCACACAATTAATCGTGTTTACTAAATTATTCATCGTGTGTTTGTTCTCACAGATATGAACAATTCCTACGTGGTGGGAAGGGATGGACCACTGTGAAATTCCCCAGGCTGAATTACTGGATTATATGATTAATGGATTACTGTACATTGTAAGAGTCACGGTCTAGGTGGTGGCAGCTATTTTCAAAATCAACCTCTGAGAAGGTGTGTCTGGGTTTACTGTTACTACTACGGCATGCAGGATGGGCCAAACTCGCTCGGATCTATCGCGCAGCAACACCACCCCAGGCAGAGCAAAGGGGAAAGCAGGCGAGACAGCCCAGCGGCTCCGTATCCGCAGATTTGGAAGCGGAGAGAAGCGACGGAACGACCAGTTAAACAAAAATCAGATGAAAAATCAAGTGCTGTCGTGTCTGGGAAGGAGGAAAGCGAGACTCCAGCGAAACAGAAGCGGATTTCGGTTGCGGAAACGGAGCCGGAGATCCAGCGACGCGCCGCGATCACAGAGTAGGAAAGTTGCCGAGGGACGAGGTCGCGTCGGCGGTCGGGGAGCACCGAGCAGCCCCGGGTCTTTTCGAGACACCGTCCGGCCTCGATGGTAACATCCGAGGCCTACCCAGCGCGTCGTGAGCCGGGAGGCGGCGGCTGGATCGTCCGATGCGTCAGGTTTGGAAACGCGGACCGGTGAAGTCAGCGGTGCGGGCTGCGAGGAGCCGAAACCCAAGCGAGAGGACAATGCCTCGGATCCCCCGACGAGGGCCATGGAAGATCAGCCACTGGGGGGAAACAAGCAGGATCGTTGTGTGTCTGAGGTTAGGGCATTAGCGGGGACTAGTCTGAGTTCAGCCCCACCGCTCACCTCTGACCTGGACACTGAGCGGACTTTGACTACCTTGCTCCCGGATCAACCTTTGGACGATCACGCTGAGGTTAAAATGACAAAAACTGACTGTAGTACCGTTTCATGTGCGCCCAAAGCGGCCGGTGACCAAAAAAACTGTTGCCCGGTTGAAAGTGAGAGCCGAAAGGACTCCGATCAGGCCCCCCAGGGTCCCCCAAGTGGCCAGAGTTACCCAGGAACCATACCCAAACTCATCATAACCAGAGACCCCAGTCCGAGCCGCTCTCAGGGGACCCCGGCTCTGCTGACCGTCCCCACGGAGCTCGGCACCGGCTTGTGTCACCCCGAGGATGAGTCTCCCTGCTCGGACAGCGGCTGCGGAGGGTCCCCTGCCCTGATGCGCTCGCCAAGGAAGCTGTCCAACTCATCCTCCATCGGCCTGTCCTCCGCGTCGTCCTTCGAGGAGTCCGAGGACGACTTCACCGGCAGCGACATCGAGTCCAGTCTGTCTCCGGCCCGGTCTCTGTGCAGCCCGGACGACGGGACAGGGGTGAGTGTTTTTTTATTGTTAAAATTATTTGCGCAGATCAGCTATTAGTAATCACAAGGGTGAAATTTCTTGTGTTTCATTCACACACACACACACACACGCACGCACGCACGCACGCACAACTCATAGGACACATGCAGGCCAACACTCCCATATCCTGTAACAGCTTTAAGCACAGACACTTTGTGTAGTCATCAGATAACTTAAATGATCATGAAGATGCACACATGTATTTACATGTTTACTGCAGACAAACAGACATTGCACGATGACACATCAGTCACCATGCACATGTCATGGTTGTAACACAGTCGTTGGTCAAATCACCAGGCCAAAGTGCATGTCAGGTCAGATGTGTAAAAACAGTTTTAGACTTTGTCATATTGATATTTTACGGTAAATTCCCAGGATGTGGTGATCTTTGAAGTAAACTGGGAGTGTATCTGTTTGAAAATCTGATCCATGATGTTTGAAACAACTTGTCTAACATGGTTCAGAGCCTTAACGGTTGGACTCACACCACTCTGATAAATGAAATATAACAAATTTAAAGAGGAAACTGTCTCTTATCTTCAGCCCCTTCTGTGTCACTCAACTCCCATGGCGATCACATGGCTCTGATGACCTCAGCCGTGGGACCTTTTAACCGCTGTCTGAATGCATATTTGAATGATTTGTCATCCCATTACAGTTGCTGCTTCAGCACTGTGCAGCTCTTGTACAAAATAGACCACACAGATGCTATCAAAGTGATCTAGACTTTAGCTTTGCTGCCCCAGAGGCTCAAGGTTTCCCTCTCCTCCAGGCATGAGATGCAGTTAAAGTTTCCATTCAGGATGTTTGCTCTGAGTCAGGAGGCTTTGAATTACTGTGTCTAGAAATGCTTGGAATGAGACAAGTCTTAAAAACAGGATGTATCCACTGCAGACAGTCTTTCAGTATCTCCACCTCTCTTCTCGGCAGCATGTGAATCCTGAATGTCCAGGTTTTTGTATTGGGGCCACGTCACCGAGCATGCCTGTCAAATGATGTTCAATCATCTACATGCTATTCATAATACAAAACAAAAAACATAAAAGCCTGGCAGAGATAGTACTCATAGATTTATTAATAATCTAGCCCCATTTATTTTTTCCACAGTGGATGTTCCACCCTTGTCTGGTATTTTACATCTTTTTTCCAGAGGGAAACGAGAAAGACATGACACAGAGAAACTTTACTCGCGACTTACTCTTTCTCTGACAGCTGCACTGAACACTTCTGTCTTTATGTTTACAGTGAGGTGGAGATAGGGCTCCAAGCAATGACTAATACCTGATATGTTGCTGTGTCTCTCATTCAAATTGAGTGTGTCAAAGTGAGTGTGCCCAGGTCTACACAAACATCAAGGCAGACAAGTTAGCAGTGTCGGCTGTTTTATGTTACTTCGTCATTTGTCAGCTTCCAAAATACATCACATATCTACAAAACAGAATGATACAGTCCTAACAACTACCACAACAAACATAGCAAGAAACCACAAACAGAACCAAAAACACACACGCACATGCACACATAGACACACAAACAAACTAAATGTAGTCATCCTCATATCTTTTCAGCATAATTAGTTTAAACACAAAGGGATGATATACAGTCAGACAGTCTATTTCCTGACTAATAGACAAATCATTTTGTCACTAAATGTCAGAAAATTGATCTTGATCTTGTCTCAGAGTCCAAGGTTTGTCTGTACAGCAGTCTTAAACACAAAGATATTTAGTTTAAAGTATCATAAAACGGAGGAAAGCAGCAAATCCTCAGGTTTGTGAAGCTGGAACCAGAGAATATTCCCTGGAAAATTTGTCAGACAACTAGTCAGTTATCAAAATAGCTGCTGAATATCTTTTTATCAATTAATTAATTGACTAATTCAAAAGCCACAGTTTGTAATACCTCTCCCATATGATTTGAATTGCATTAGTTTATTATTTTCTACACTGATTTGTGAATTCAGCAGAAAAAAAAGAATAATCCAGTGTCCAATTTAGTATCTATTAATGTCTCTTATGTGTTTACTGTTCCTGTGTCAGCCCTTCATCTTGAGTTAAATTATAGAAATACCTCCACCACTTTCAAATACACATTTCTCCGCACAACAAACATAATTGATCGGGTACCAGTTTCGGTAATGACCATCTGAATCAGTGGGTCAGTGGACAGTGTAATTTCCTGGCTATTACACTGAGAGCCAGGAAATGAGCAACCTGAGGAGTTGCACTTGAGCTGTTGTAACAAACAGGATGACGGTAGCCTGTGGTTTCTGATAAGAGCTGGTTTTTAATGGTTACATTCTGTCCTCTTGTCGTTTTGAAAAAGTCCTCTTTGTCAGTTTTACAGTAATTGATGAAAGGAGTGTGTGTGTGTGTGTGTGTGCGCACGCGCATGCATGGTTGTGTTTGTTTGTTATTATTGGCTTTAAAAAGCCGGGGCCATGCTGCCAGCCCCCAGCCAAACCAGTTACATTTTGTTCGCTCCGGTGACGTGAGCAGATACTTGCTCGCACATGCATGCATTCAGAGTTGAGTGTGTGTCATGGAAAATTGGGCTGAAGGCAGAGCCGGTTGCTAGGTGACGTCTTTGCCATATATGGTACTTTTTTTTCTCCCTCCTTGTCTTGTTCTCTCTTTCTCACTGACAGTATCTACTCTGTCCCTGACATTTGAATGTTATTAGATGTAAATATCTAATCAGCCCAACAATGCACATATTATTGTATAACTTCTCAGATTACTCCCCTCCTATATGAGACACTCTTTCTCCCCCTCCACATTCAGCCTTGTACAAAAGCTTAATATTTTCCTCTGGGACACCATGAGACATACGGCACAGTGGAACAGAAAACAAGAGGAAAATTAGGGTAAGCTGACAGAAAATAGGGCACAGGCAGACAAAAACATACAGTGAAACTTTGAACGTAGCCTACACGTGATAGTTTTTCTTTTATTCATGCATGATTATTCACATGAGCCACAATTGCAGATTTGTTTTTCCGTGCCACTCACTATTCAAAATCCCACACACTACTCCCACAGCACTTATATACAAAATCCATGATACAAAACTAATAAGCTCAAAAAAGGGAAATACACTCCACGCTGTTTGCTTTTCTCAATCCTATTTTTGTCGTATTTAATTTCCATCCTTTTATATTTACAATCCACTGCATTTTCCACAGCTTGACAATACAAATCAACACCACTTGCACACAACTTATACATAAGGTCACTAACAATATAATACACAACAGCCACACGCTACATTAGCTTACCAAATTAGAATAATATGAATAAGCAGCAGTGGTGGAAATATTCTGATGGTTTGCTTAAGTAAAAGCAATGCCACATACAAAATACAATCAAACATAAGCATTAAATAGTAGTGGAAGACACCTGTCATAAGTTTTCAGAGCTCAAAGTAACTTCATGAAATGTCTTTTTTTCCTGCAACAGCTCAAAAAGTTAAATTTACGATGATATAAAAGAGAGAAAGCAACAAATCTTTTATTAAACAAAATTAACAGTTATCAAAATTGCTGGTGACTGTTACAGACACACCTCAGAGAAAATCAGTAGTACTGTAACAATATGTATTATCATAACAATAAAGCCAAAATGGCAAAAAAAAAAAAAAAAAAAGTTTGAATTCATCTGAATGTCTCTTTTCTGAAGATGGTTTTGTGTGGCCCACCACAGCTGAACTGCTTGAACATTGGAGACTTAAGTCAGGGGAAAGGGATGTGGTTTTATATCAACTACTTTTGAGAAAAGAGCTCTGACAGTACCTGCAAACAGCCTCAGTGTATGCATCTCTTGTCACTCCTGTAGCTGATCATAGTTGTCTGACAGGTTCTGCTTTGTGTCCACACACATGCACACACCTCTGTAGGTTACATAGTACTGAGGAATTTGTCATGCAGCCAAAAGGAGAGCACTAGGAGGGCATGGAAAGGCTTGTTGTCCCTACCCCCATGCTGCCAATCAGTCATGAACCTGGCAGGAGATTGGCTCAGTGTGGGGCTCAGGATAGGCCCTGTGGGGATTAGGGGATGAAAGAGAGAGAGAAATAGAGGAGAAGAACAAATGTTAAACTGAGGAGAAAGAGGAGACACCGCTAGTAGCTTCAGGGAGAAAGGGTGAATGATTTAAGGGAGGAAGCAAAACAAAAGCGGACTAGTTTGAGCAGGAAGATGGTAGAAAGAGAGAGAAGAATGACAGCTATAGGTCCGTAGGTAGGTGTGTGACAGTACAGAACATATCAAGTGTTGAGAAAGTGTAAAGAGAGGAAGGGAGGAGTGATATGATGTTGAAATAGTAGAAATTGTGAATTTGGATGACAAAAAGAGGTTGTAGAGAGGGAGAGAGGTTCAGTGAGAGTGCTCATATCAGAGGAGGATTACTTGGCAGGGAACACAATCCTCAGTTTACGACAAGGGTTTACAGACTGACTGAAGCTAAATAACTAGAATAAGACTCGGCTAAGAGATGGTTGTGAAGGATCTCCGGCCAACAGGGAGGCACATGTCCCTGGTAGTGCTTGTGTGGGGAGACCCTGTGCTGATGGTGAGGAGTGTTTTGTTCTGGCTGCGTTCTCGCCTGGTCTCTGGGGCTGTCTGTGCCTGTGTCAGCGCCTGCCTCCTCCTCCACTATTGCTCTGTCTGCCAGGTAAGAAATAGAACATGACAAATTTATCCAGAGCAGAGTTAAATTCAGCTTACATTAGCCTCAGACCAGTTGGATGCGGTCGATAACATCACGCTTCTTCAGAACGATGACACGAGTGCAGCTTGCATCAGATGCAGGTGACAGATTTGGGTATTCAAATGTAATGTGATTGGCATCCAGTGTCTTGTTGGCATTGCAGTATGTGGCTGGTTGTCTGGCATGCAGTCTGCAGCTAGCCTAGTGTAGCTCTGATGATCTCTCTAACTGGGTTAAGAAGCCAGTAAGCCAACCACCCGGATCATCAGGCTTCAGGCTGTTATACTTTCATTTCTCAGATGTAACAATTGTTGTTTTCTTTTGACAGATACACCCAGTTGCCAGTTTAGTAGATAAACTTATTATTGCTAAAACTAATGCTTTATACTGAGAGATGTCTCTGAACCACCACCACTTAACATTAATGAGGGTGGACTAAAAATGTTAGAAACACTTCTCAGTATAATGCTATACAATTACACAAACTACAGCCTCGAAAATGACCATACAGCTGAATCAACACCTCTGTGAAATTATTTCATATACTTTATATTATCCTACCAAACATATGAAACTTTTAGCAACATTTTTTACATTTAGTATTCAGTGTTGTTTGATTACAGGCTAAGTAACATCTTAACTACTGTGTGTTACTTTTGATGAAGACTAACTTAGAAGAAAGACAGTAGTTTCCATGGTATTGTATATTATATGTTTATCTGTCAAGAGGCATTGGTTCAGCTGACAGGTGTTCCTGTTATTTTATCCACCCCATTTACATTAATGAGGATAGGATAAATAATAAAGCACAAACTGCAATATAATATAACTATAATCTTCATGAAGGGGGATTTCAAACTACTGCTGTGTTGGCTGCATTACTTTTAGCTAGGTGTACCTAATAAACTGGCAACTCTGTGTGTGTCTTTCCTGCCTTCGTATTTTATCATGTTTGTAAAGGGGCTTGTGTGTTTGTTGGAAACTGAGACTGTAAAGACACCTTCTTGTGGTCTGTGTGACCTCTTCCAGTGTGACCTTTGTTGTTGTCATGTGAACCACTGAGGGACACCAGCAGAGAGGTTTTTGTGTGTGTGTGTGTGTCTGTGTGTCTGTGTGTGTGTGTGTGTGTGTGTGTGTGTGTGTGTGTGTGTGTGTGTGTGTGTGTGTGTGTGTGTGTGCACGTGTGTGTCGCCTCATGACGAGCATCCAAAACATTGTTGGCATTCCAACCACAAAATCTAGGAAAGGCCTGTAAATATTATGGAGGATGGCAGTGTGATGAGAGTAAAGTAGAAAATTAGAGAAAGCTGTCGGGAGGACAAATGTTTGACGTTTGATTGAGAGGAAGCGGCAGAGGCAAGCAGTCGTGGGACTTTCATTTGCATGTAAGTGGGGGAAAAATAAAAATAACTTGAAAAAAGGAAGGAGAAATAGGATGGTAGAATGGCATGGCATTTATTAACGTCAAAGTGTTGGGGGCGAAGAGGAGGCTAGAAAACAAAGAACAATGAAGTGAAGCTCTGTGCTATATATACGCAAGTTATATAAAACAGAAAGCGGTGATGGTGAGGGTTGGACAGCATGAGGTGAAATGTGAAGTGTGTGGGATGGAGACACAGGATGAGACAGCAGCACTCAACAGTTTCTTCAGTGTAAACTGAAAAAATGATTTATTATATAAAATATTAGCAACATTAGCTCCGGCTGTGACTGGTAATATTACTCAGATACATTTGACCCCACAGAGGCAACACATTAAGCTGTCAGCTTGAGGCAATTAGAGAGAGAGCCTAATGGTGTGTCGATAAAAGAAGTGAAAGAAGAGAGGCTGGAGAACCTCTCCCATTCCCCCCCCGCTTGACTTTTATCTGTAACTGGCATCTTCTTCAGATGAGGACAGATGCTGGTAATAATAGACAAATAAAAAGAAACAGAGGTTATAACAGTCTAACGGGTAAACTCAGTGTGTATTTTGTCCACTAACAGATGTGATATGATTTCACAAGATTTTTTTGTACTACAGTGTTGATTGTGTCTTAGAACAGATGTTACTGCACAGTAACAACAGCATGTTGGTCCAGCAGGCAGGAAACTCACAGTTTCACATATATTCAGAATATTGTAATCACAAATATTACATGATCTTATATGAAATTCATTTGAATACTTTAATTGCCTTATGTTTGCATTGACACCAAATAGAAAAACACCTCAAATCAACAGACAGAGATGAAGATTCACATTTTTAATTTGCAACGTAAAAACTTTAGGCCTTTTCTCTAGAAAAATATTACACAGTACAACAATCATTTATTATCAATTGTATTAATCTGTCTACCATCTGTCTACTCTCTCAGTTGTTTTTTTTCTGTAAAATGTCACAAAATAGTGCAGCATGTTCGTTATAATTTATCAGATCATACATCTTATTTTTATCCAACCAACAGTGTAAAACCAAAAGATAATCAGGTTAATCAGGCAAAACTGGTGAACCTGGAAACAGTGAATTTGTGATATTTTTGTCTTAAAAACGTCAACTGAGTGTCAAAATAGTTGCTGTCTATTAATTTCTGTCTGTCTTTCTAAAGCTTAAACATGCTCCCACTATCATGTATAATCTTATTATGTCTGCGTGTGAGCCTGTAGTGAGTGTGTGTACATGTATTTGCCTGTGCCCCCTCTATTCATGCTGTCTTGTAGACTTTTGTGGTATGAACCTTACATAACTGGTTCATGATTATCTCTTTGGAGGACAACCACTGGCAACATTTTTACTGTACTGCCCAGGTGGAGCGTCTGAAGGTGGATTGGTTGTTGCGTTTTACGTGGGTTAAGATTGGAGGGGGTGCTTGTTGCTCTGTTGATCTTTTATTTTTCTGTTCAGTTTGAAATCAGATGTCCTGTTGTAAACAGGGAAACGAGAGCAAATGGAGCAAAGGTTAAGTGTTTAGGCATTTTTCTTTGTTTTACAAGTATAGTTTAAGGTAAAAGTCAGATACTGGTCTGTGCAGTTTCCCTTCTGAAGGAATCCTGAGCAAAATAACAAACTCAGCCAAATCTACAGAGACAGTAGAGGTGAGCATAAAGGAAAGAAAACATCTAAAAGAAGGATAGCATCGCATGTGATTACTCAAACATGTTGTGATGAGCGAGAGGAATTTTTGTCATGTTGCAAATTGTGGCATTTGTCGCACATTTGTTGAAATGCAGTCACTACTCGTACATTTCATCACCGTTCTTCGCCCTGGGGTGGCGGAGGTTATGTCGGGGGTTAATCTGTTGATGCAATTGAAGGTTCAGGTCGCAGGACTTAAGTATTCACTCTAATTACTCTTTGCCTCTTGTTTCTCTCTTAAATCCTGACTTTGACCAGCTGTCTGTCAAGGCACAAACCCTCTGTACAAACACTCTGTATGCAGTTTCCAATCATAAGGAACCAACAGATGAATGCAGTCAGAAAATTTGGTTCTCCATCGTCTTTATTTCAAAACAGGATGACTGTAATGATGACTGTAATCACATTTGTCACTGAGGTTGTGTAGGAGTAATGATGGTGATGAAACAAAATCACCTGCAGTGTGACCAATACCAATGTGGTAATGTTTTTAATATCTACATCCAATAAAGTACAGAAAATATTCTTCATGTTGAATTATGATAGGTGAGCACTTCCTTTATCTTCAAGACGAAGAATGGTTATTTGTATTTCATTAAGGACGGAGTAAGACTTTTTATCTTTTTATCACATATTATGTACTCTATATTGTCTTTTTCGTCTTCATTTTGGAATTTAAAATGGCTAAAGCCTCTTAAAATGTTGTTTCAAATCAGAGTTTTTCTCAGCAACAATCAAAATAAACAGTTTTATTTTTTATAAATCTCAGTCAGTCAGTCTGCCTAACTAACTCCCAGCAGATTATTTAGTATATTTCAGACTCACAGTAAGAAGTTTGTTGAAGCAAATTGGCTTTCAGGATCTTTAAACTCCATAAACTCAAATAAAAAAAAACCTTTTTCCCTCTCTTTCTAAGGTAAACACAGACTGGCAGTTTCCGCTGTGTGTGTATATTCCTACATAAAAACTGTTTTATTGTGACAGAGTTTCAACTGAGCAGCTGTGGAAAGAATGCAAGTGAGGAGTGCAGAGATAGGCCAGCATGTAAACATGGCAGAGATAGGCTGGGCAGTCATTCACAGAAGTTATTTAGTTATAAAAAGATTCATTTTATGGCTTTTTGTCCCTGTGGTTTATTACTCAGGTTAACCTGTTTTCCCTCTGTCACACTCTTTTTGAACTTGAGCGACTGTAAAACATTTATTTGCATATGGTACATGTATAAAAAACAATGTACTGTATATTGAGAAAGAGTAATTTTGTTTGCTTTTTGGTAATATCCATTGTAATGTAACACACACACACACACACACACACACACAAAATACCATACTAAATCGGCTGTCCCACACACACATGTTCTACTGAATTGATGTCATGTTCCTCTCAGATTGCTTGCGTCAAAGCTGCTGTTGCACACTGTCCTTGCTCTGGTGTTTCCCAATGCAGATAACCATTACACAGACACAGACACATGCACACACACACACACAGTTTCTGACAGTAAGGGTCTGTTTTACGACACCCCTTTGGTGCCTTTGGTAAATGTTTTATGAATGGGCTTTGTCACGTAGGTTGAGCACCTGGGTTGTACAACCTTGGGTAAAGGGGAGGATCTGTCCAATGTCTACTGATGTGTGTGTTTGTGTGTGCGTGCGTGCGTGCGTGTGTGTGTGTGTGTGTGTGTGTGCATGCTACAGGGCGTGCTTTCCTTTAATGAATAATCATTCTATTGGCGTGTATTTAGCTCAGTGCTTTGTTTGACCAGAACATAAACTCTCATGCTGATTAGTCAGTGCTTCAGAGTTATCATTTGTGTGACCGCCCTCATGGTTTCAACAAGAGGATGACGTTCTTTTTTGCTTTTTGTTTTACAGAATAAGTCGTGGCAGAAGTTGAAGACCATGGTTCACTGGTCCCCCTTCGTCGTGTCCTTTAAGAAGCGTTACCCATGGGTGCAGCTCGCTGGCCATGCAGGTATGCATGAATATACGGTGTACTGTATATACCTCTGCATATCATCTATACAGGCTCAGTCCTCATTATTAAAAGAAATATTATTAAACATAATCTGTATTTCCCAGAATGTCAGACTACGGCTTTAATCCACATTCTGTCTTCTTTTCCAAGGTAACTTCCAGGCTGGTGAGTATGGACGCTTGTTGAAGCGATACTGTGAGTGTGAGCAGCAGTGCCTACAGAAGCTGATGAAGGACACTCTGCGCCCCCACGTGCCTGGTTATTATGGTGTCGTTCAGAGAGACGAGCAGGACTATAACCTAATGGATGATCTGCTGGCTGACTTTGACTCGCCCTCCATCATGGACTGTAAAATGGGCAGCAGGTACGACTGTAAGAAAGTGAAACTGTGTGACAAGTATTTTCTGAGACCACAGTAACTGCAGAAGACAGTTTATTAGAGCTTATGTTATGCTTTGGGAGATACAGTGAGCTTGAAAATGAACCTTATACACATTAAGCTTAACACAGTTTCCTCTACAGTTTTCTTTATAATATGAGCACTATAAGAACAAAAATCATGCTCAAGAAAATAGATGCAAAAATAAAATGTTAAAATACATTAAAAAAACAAACTTAATTCAAAAACAAAATTAAATATCAAGCCTTTACTTTTCAGGACGTATTTGGAAGAGGAGCTGATAAAAGCCAGGGAGCGTCCACGTTTGCGGAAGGACATGTATGAGAAGATGGTCGCTGTGGACCCTGGGGCCCCTACAGAGCAGGAGAGGGCCCAGCAGGGCGTCCTTAAACCCAGATACATGCAGTGGAGGGAGACGCTCAGCTCCACAGCTACTCTGGGCTTCCGCATCGAAGGCATTAAGGTCAGAGGTCGTCCTGGACATATGCCTGGCTGTAGCAGTCAGTGTTACAGAGGAGAACAAATAGTTTCTACAAGAAGTAAATCAGTGGGAGTAAATATTTATCATCTGTTTGCTGTGATAGACCACACACACTGGAGTGAAAATGGGAAACAGTATATTGGAGTTTTTGGTGGGATGTGCAGCCATAAATGTTTGTTCTTTCAAAAATAAATCCAGAGCTGGTCACCAGGTTTTTACCAATATCTGTGGATTTGCATGCTGCTCAGAAATGAATGAAAACATCTGATGACACACTGTAAGCATTTAAAGCAGCTTACTGTGGCGTCATTTTCCAACCAAACAAGTATCAGCTGGCTGTAGCACTCTCATCGAAATTAATTTTAATGTTTTTTGGTCATAGTTTTCCATTGCAAAACCACAACTCACAACTCTGGAACATGCACTTGAATCAGGAACTTGTAAATAATCTACTGAATCAAGCTGTCCTCACGCAGGTCATAAAAATAATAAAGAGAAAGAAGAATTTAGACAGTGTCTCATGTTTTCTTTTTTTTATTACAGAAAGCTGATGGAACTTGTAACACCAACTTTAAGAAGACAAAGCACAGAGAGCAGGTGATGCAGGCCCTGAAGGACTTTGTTGATGGCAACACTCAGATTCTGGTATGTGAAGTTATTTTTATTTATAGGCTCAGTGTCAGGTATATTTTTAAGCCAGTTTTAACAATTTCTTTGTGTACTGTTCTCACATTTTGCTGCCTTTTCTTTTTCCTCAGAAACTCTACCTGCAGCAGTTGGAGAACCTCCGCTCAGTCCTCGAGCAGTCGCACTTCTTCAAGACACACGAGGTGAGACACACACTCAGTTTTACATGATTTCTAAACAAACCTGTTGGCCAGGTTGAAGATTTGTGATATCATCCCGTCATTAGCTTCTGTGCTGAACTTCTCACACGCCTTACATCACCCGTCTCACCGGTTTCTCCATCGTAGGTTGTTGGAAGCTCTCTGCTGTTTGTGCACGATGCCTCAGGGAAGGCCAGAGTGTGGATGATCGACTTTGGGAAGACGGTTCCCCTGCCAGAGCCGAGCACCCTGGACCACAGGACTCCCTGGGTGGAGGGCAACAGAGAGGACGGCTACCTGTGGGGACTGGACAACCTTATAGACATTTTGAGCAGTATGCTCCCAAAGACACCTTGAGGCGGGGGGGCTCAGAAGACTGTAATGAAAAGACTGATCCATGTCCTCATGGTGGAAGAGATACGAGATCAGAATTTGGAGAAAAGGAAAGACTGACAGACGAAGGAATGGAAGAGTCTGTGTCTTTATCCACTTGCGCCTGTGGAAGAAGAGGAGGCAAAGCAAGCACAGGATTTCTATTGCTACATGGAATATGCTAAAGGCCACCATCATGCATTATGCTAGGCACTGTGGAACTTAGGTACAGCTGACCTGTGATCTTTTGAGGCAAAAGGCAATAGAAAGAGGGAGAATTTAATGCAGAGTCATAACATTTGTCACTGTGAGAATACAGTCCTCTGAATTCATGGACCTCTAACACTCACTATTTCCTGCATTTGACAGTACTCATCTCCCTCCTTGCCATCTCCCTCTGCTGGTTAGAGTTGCACAGAGCACTCTGGCAGCCATGAATCTGATCCAATGGTGTAAACAAACCTTTGTACACGGTCTTCGAGGAACTTTGTTAATGGGAGTTTTCTTGTTGTCATGGACCACTTTTGACATTTAAGTACACAGCAACACTAAAACACTGGTCAGACCACGTGTTCACTAACTCAGTGTGTAAATATGATTTTATTTAAGTTTTTTTTTGGCCTTGGTATAACCTCCTTAACTTGTTTGTACAATTTCTGTGCCTCGCGTTTTTAAAGAAAGAGTTGTTTGATCATTCCAGTGCAGTGGACTCCTGCTGTTTTTCTTCCAAAGAGTTCACCCAAGTATAAACTGATTTACACCTAATCCCAAAGTTTAACTTGTAGTAGGAACTGAAAGTGTTTTCTTAATTGGATTTTTGTATGATTATGCAGTGAAAGTTTTTTTTCTTTCAAGTAACTGTACATTAAGCAGCTTGGCAGCCATGTTTGTCTGGAATTTGTTGCACTATGGATCCTCACAAAGCCATTGAACAAATCAAGCGGTGCCTCTGTGTGTCTTAGGATGGGAAGCAGCAGTTAAGTATTGGGTTTACAGCTAAGGACATTTAGCAGTTTCATTTTAATTTGGTGTTATCACTCAGTTCTCTCTGATCAGTGTTGCTTTAGATTTGCAGGGAGTTTTACCGTAAAGCTGTGGTGTTATGGGTGAAATGAAACTGGAATTACCTGATTAAACTCAGTCTCAGTCTGTTTTTAGGCTTTTGTGAGATTTCACTTATGCACCAAGTTACACATGATTTTGAAACTGGAAAATTCAAAGTGTCTTATGATCCAAAGGATGACGTGTTATTGAACACAAGAATATCAATTTTAAACACGAGGTTGTTGCTGTAAGCCTTTTTTAGCTAAAGAGGAGGTTTTGAATTTTTGTATGCAAGATGGAAAGTTTACAAAGAAACTGCATTGTTATATTTAGATATTAAGGCAGTGATTTACGATCATATTTGCCATTCCTCAACTGGAATGCGGCAGGGCAGTGAACACGAACAGTCTTCAGTCTTCCAGACGTCCTTTGACAGTGTCAGGCAGCACTGTTTGGGGGGTGTGCGTGTGCGTGTGTAGGCGGTTCACTTAGCACACAAATTGTCTACATGAGTGCAGCAAAAGTCTGACTTCATGAAATTGGAATTTAAAATCAGGAGATAAGTTTTTCCATCTCTGTAAAATAAACGTGTAAGGAGAGAGGAATAATAGTGTTTACAAAGTATTATATTTCTTTGCCCACAAATCCTCTATATTTGTAAAGTGGCAAACTATCAGGTTTTCAAACTGGGTGCTGCTTTATCAGCAAGAAAACTGGATTCATAACCACCTTTTGTATTTTTAAAAGGCAGCATATTTTAAAGCTGTAAAACAGACAGATTGGTGAAAATTGCTACTAAATCCCTGCTTTGTCCAGAAGGTCATGGTTTGCAATAAACTGGAAATAAGACTTCTAAGAGTTCGGTTTTTGTTTTCACTCTGTCCCCAACACACAACTCACATCACACACTGATTGATTTTCATGTTTAAATATTTCTTTTTCTGGAGATCTGAAAACATGTACAGGTACAGGTAGGAAATGAACTGAAATGACAAATATTAAATCAAATTAGACTATTTAGTGTAGAAATGTTTTTTTATTTATTTTATTAAACCTTTATTTAATCAGGAATCCCTTGAGACTACAGTCTCTTTTTTGAGGGACACCTGGCCAAGGAGGCACACCATTCCAGTTTCACAGGCGATACAACAATAAACCATGACAAACAGAGAGAGAAAAAAGATAAAAGATCCAGCCAAGAATAGCAATTACACTTTGGCTCATTTACGACAATTATGTCGTTCAAATTATGTGTCCCTCCACCACACTACATGGTCTGTAGGACAGTATGTTGATATGCTGAATACATAGTAGAAACTTTACAGTTACACCACAGGTGTAAGATGATCTGATTGGATTTCGGTGCACGTTGTTGAATATCAATGAGGTAAACTAACTATTAATACTCTGAGCACACATGTTCTTTTGTCATGGAGATAATGACCAGACATAAGGCAATCAAAGATCCTCTTGTTTAGTATATAATTATTCATTTACCTACAAAGACCTTATGCAACTACAGATGAGGAGATAACTCCCTGAGATCAGCCATATCTCTTGATGGTTGACAAATATATTTCACCCTTTTCTAATAGAATTAACAATCATGCTGCATCAGAACTGTGACATGTACAGCATCTTTACTTTTGTACTTTTCAAAGCCCTGTTAAACTTAAAAGTTAAGTTGAAACAAGACTGATCCACATCTGTATAAACCCATTATTCACATGGGTTCAACTGCAGCGTCATTCAGACAGCACCATAAGAATTCACCGTGATGCAAAATAAAACTCGGATTGTTGGCCAGCAGCGTCGTACTTATTACTGCTCCTGTGTCCTTGTGTGGAGCAACACTGCCTTTCCCGCCAGCCCAGCCTCTACCCCTCCTCGAGGAACCACATACTGGGTCCCGTCGTTGGCTCTCTGAGGGTCCATTGTCCTCAGCTGCTCGTTGCTCTGAGCTATGCTGTCCCAACTCCACAGCTGGTAGCGCAGGCTTTTACCCTGCTTAGCCAGGATATAAACCTCTCTGAGTCCCGTGTTGCTGATGGGACAGGGGAAACTGGTGTCGCTGGGCAGGTAAAGCCAGGGCAGACTGGGATTAGACTGATGGTGCATTTCACTCACACTCCCCTGGTCCAAACCAAGGAGAACACCTGGAATGAACATTCGGTTATTGTGTGGGATGTTGATGTTTGTGCTGAGAGGTGTTTCATAAGGCCAGTTAAACCAGGTTTAGTCACCATGGAAACTGATCAGGCTGTTTTTCAGACTGAACTGGTGTGATCAGTCCTTAATTTCTCAGGTCTGTGTCTCAAAGTCATTAAATAAACCAGACTTGACTGGGACTAATCTCATTAGCTCCAAACCAGCTTTATGAAACAGACTAATCCTGGTTCAGTTTGTTAGGTTAATGTGAAATGAAAAAAAAAAAAAAACACTATCCAGAACACTATCAGAACACTATCCAGTCTTACCTGAAGCGACTGCCCAGTGCGCCCTGTGGCCGCTACGCTGGCATGGCTCATGGTTGTAGTCCTCATCATATCTGTGCATGCTATTAAAGAATTTGTATTGTTATTTGTAATTTTTGTAGTATTTTCTCTTATGACATGTAGCTCATCCTGACTGTTACTGGATTTTTAAGGATGATAGAAACATCAACATTTTTAACTTAAAACAACCTTAATATGGATCACTTATATTTTTTAAGCCAGATACAAAGAAGGTACATGCAAAATATGACATTTTGTAGTTGAAAAATTAACCTGTCACTCCTGAGGACAAACAATGTATGTTGTCCTGGTGACACTGTGTTTGAATTAGCTCAAATGCAGTTAAGCATTTCTGTCCTGTTTCTTGTTACTTCTCAGCCGACATACACACGAGTCCACTGTAATGTATCTGTCTTGCGCTAACATTAGCAGTAAAAACAATTTAACATCCTTCATGGTGGTTTTGTTAAGGTCCAGGATACGGGACGAGAACCGGCTGTCTCCCCCACAAGTGTGTGATGATGGTTGCAGCATTGCTGCCACTTAAACCTCCGGACAGCAGCTCTGCCTTACAGCCACAAACCTCCTCTGCCAGCAGGGCCATGTCGCTAGCTGACAAAATAAGAATCTTAATGAGAACAAAAAGTAACCAAACAGCATAAACTAAACACAGTGTGAGAGTTTATGGTGTGTAAGAGTGAATCACCACTAAAACAAGTTGGTTATGCAACTTCCACATTTTTAAATTACACCCTGCGTACTTCTGGCGACACCTAGTGATGTCGAGGTATTTATTTTGCCCTTGAGAGAATTCAGCGCTTTGCTCAGTGCTGTCAGAAAGTTTCTGCTGTGATCCACCATGGCAGAAACACACATTTGTCACCTGAAAACATTTCCCCCTGTGCTGTGTATCCCCTGCTCAGTGCTGTCTGAACTACAGTTTCCATGCTCAGCTGCGGCTGTCCAAGGTGAGCAGCCATCCACAAAGCCACCAGACCACACCTGAGAGATAAGTGAAAGAACACAATCATTGTCACACCCTGGTAAATAATGTCATGTTTAATGACTGAAAAGCATTCAGGTAAAACCAATGACACAATAGCCCCATTGTACATACAACAGTTGAGGTGACAGTTTTAATTGCGTTATGTAAGTGCTTCCTTAGTCAACTGTAGATTAGAGTGTTACCTGACAAGTGTTAGACTGACAGCAGTTTACTGACTTACTGTGGACCATCTTGGATGAGGGAAGGCACATATGTGTTCACCAGTATCCACTGCAGGTCCTTCCTAAAACTGAAGCACAAAACCGACACCATGGAACATAAATACACACTATTCCATGAGAACAACAACTATGCTGTCTGCCCTTTCAAACTTAGACTAATTGAACAGCTTATTTGACTTATATGTACAATCTATTACAGTACTTTTTCAAGCTTATGTTTACTTTTTGATGACTCAGTGTGTTTCCAAAATTCTGCCAACCTTATGTTAGTAAGTTGGGTGGACAACTTACTAACAATAAACTTTTCAATATAAAGCAGTTAACTAACAAACCGTGTAGTTTATAAGGTGTCTATGAAAAATCACAAACTCCTAAAGACTAGACAAGGATTTTTTGCTGTGACAGGAGCTCCAGGTGAATTAGAAACCAGCTTCAAACAACCCAAAAAAACCCAAGCTTGTGTCAAATCACCAACATTATAATCTGGATAACTCAGTTTATAAAACTGACTGTAAATAAGAAAAAGCATGACAGTATGTGCCAATACGTTGGGAGAAATGAAGGGGGTGGATGGGGGGCAAAAAGAAAAGAACATTCAATATTTAATGGTCAACAATAAGGTGAAAGAAATGACAATGTACAACACTGTGGTATCCTCTTGTTGCATGGTAAATAGTAACTAATAGTGGCTCGGCAACTAAGTCCACAAAGCAAAATTGTGAAGTTTGTTTATTCTTCTTATGAATATTAAGCATTTGTATACCTATTGATGTTCACTCTTTTAATGTTGTGTTTTACTTCTAGATTTATTTTGATCCAACTTATATAGTTTATTATAATTAATATTCTTTTACTTGTTACTCATCCATCAGGCAAGACCAGACATTGAGACTATGGACGGTGGATGATCACAATAAACAGATGTTCAGATTAAATCTCATTTCCCACATAGTAATTCTCACCTGCTGTCTCTCTGACTGAGCAGTAGGCAGGCCTCTGTGTGGTCCCCCTCTACAGGACTCCTGCTGCTGGCTATAGTCTGATACAGCTTCTTTTTGTGTGATGAGGCTGAAGGAGGAGGTGGTGGACCTGGAGCAGGAAGAGGTGGTGGTGGTGGAGGAGGAGGAGGAGGTGACAGGGGGCAATCAACTGGCATTTTCATACAGCTCCCTCTAGCTCAGACCTGATAGAAAGGGAGGCTTGTTAAGTATTTGGTGCAACTTAGCAAAGGGGGGGGTGTGTTGCAGCAGCTCTAAACAGCTCTACTCCATGAACACTGTAATTGAAATACCGACTCTTACAGTTTAGCTAGTAGCACTGCTGCCTACAAGCAGAGCGAAACACGAGTAAAGTTATCTTAACTCGGTGCTGACTGGTATTTAGAAAGAAAGCGAGGTGCAAAAATCATCTCCTGTAAACTGTTATCATCCACAAACAGTAATTAACTCGTTGCATTTACCATACTGGATCCTACTCCCTCCTGACGAACCATCGTCAATCAGTCGGCTAACAGCACCGGTATTTTGCCCATATTTGGCAGTAGCTGCCCCGCTTCTTTTCGTGTTTATTATTGGATCACACACTAAAGGTAAACGGTCACACCGCCCCCTAGAGTAGCATTAATAAACGGCATGCATGGATGGATAGTGAGAAAATTGACCCCTGGGAAGAGATACTCCTGCGCCAGACCTTGAACTGAAGGAGTCCCTTTCTCCTAAAGGTAGTTTTTCATTTCTTTGACGTGTTGTTTTGTCTTAATGGTCATTAACAGTTTCTTTTTCGTTTGCTTTACATCCCTTTAAAGTTGTTTTGTGTGTGCTTGTGGTCATTTGTCTCCTCTTGTTCCTGTGTGTGGTACTTTTGCATCTCTTTATAGTCCCATAGGCCTCTAGGCTTCAATTTATAACTGTATGGTGTAGAGTTATGCCACTAAATTATCTGAACAGACTGCACAGTCAATTCATTTGTGTACGAGTTACTACGACAGGTGTAACACCCAAAGTTTGTCACGCTCTCTGTACCTATAAAGTCCAATTTCTCTCTTCGTGGCTATCAAAAAATGTGGTTTCATCTAAATGGTGTGGTGGCCTGGGAATAGCAGCTATTAAATCAGGGACACTAAGATAAAAAAGTGCTGAAGTAGTCTCTGAAGAATCTGATGGGTCAGAATTTACCGTAATACCGGAAATGACGTTTGCGTTGCTAATTTATCGCGAGAACAGCGAACGGGATTTGTGAACCCCCGGGTTTTCATTCAACATTTCGAGGTGAGTTTAACCGTTTCTATTTCGATATAAAGACCTTTGCTACCAATTTATGATTTCATGCAGCATATTTATTCGTGTTTGTGCCAAAGAGTGAATGAAGCGTAAACGATAGATGGACGTAGTTAGATATTGTTAGCTGTAGCTAGCTTGTAGGCTAACGTTCACCCCACGTTACTCAGGTTATTTGCTAACGTTAGTGAGTGTTAGCTCGTTAGCTGCTTAGCTTGTGCTTCTAGCTGGTTTAGAGGAATATTTAACGTTTTTTTTTTTTTTTTTAATCCAACCACTCATCAGCAGGTAGAAAGATGGCCACAGCGGAGGTACGGCTTAACCATACAATCTACATAAACAACTTGAATGAGAAAATCAAGAAAGATGGTAAGCTTATGACCCACTCTCTCCAGGCTCTCTGTGATCCAGTTAAATATAAAAATGTATCAAATCAAACTAATAGTTTCTCTGATTTAATGTTCCCCTGCAGAGTTGAAGAAGTCTCTGTACGCCATCTTCTCTCAGTTCGGACAGATTTTGGACATTTTGGTCGCACGAAACCTGAAGATGAAGGGTCAGGCCTTTGTGATCTTCAAAGAGATAAACAGTGCTTCCAATGCTTTGAGATCTATGCAGGGATTCCCTTTCTATGACAAACCCATGGTAGGTGAATACCAGATCACTAAAGAGCTTTGCACATTAAAACATTCCAAAAAACATTGTATATAAGAGTGCCTAACTCCCTTGTCTCCTCATGAAGCGTATCCAGTATGCCAAGCAGGACTCAGACATCATAGCTAAAATGAAGGGGACATATGTGGAGCGTGACCGTAAGAAGGAGAAGAAGAAGACCAAACCTGATGCATCGGGAGCTAAGAAAGGTGTACCAGGAGCTGCTGCACCCATGGTCGCTGGGGTACCTACTGCTATGCCTGTAAGTAGAATTAATGTCAGCAATAATATCTTGTGACAGCTGAGGACATAAATGCGGATGGAATAGCAAACTACAGAAAACAGATTCGCTTTTTTTGTCCCCTGGAAAATTTCCACCGATAAGAAAGACCAAAGAATTAAAATTGACACATAATTTTCATGCAGTAGAGTAAACGTAGCACATAGTTTCCCCAGATATGGGTGGAAATCATTGATTGCATTATGAAGGGCAAATAGAAGAATTGGTTGAAAATGCTCATCCTTCTTGTTCTTCACTCTTTAGGGAATGCCTCCCATGAGCCAGGCTCCTCGCATGATGCACATGCCAGGCCAGCCGCCCTATATGCCCCCTCCAGGCATGATGCCTCCTCCGGGGATGGCACCCGGTCAGATGCCCCCTGGTGCCATGCCTCCTGGTCAAATGATGCCTGGACAGATGCCAGGACAAATGCCTCAGCAGGTACAGTGTGTCCCGCCTTCTCATTTGCTTAAATAAATGATGTTACCATTTCATTCTTCAGTTGCGTTCTAAATTCTGTTGGGCTTTATCCTCACAGGTTGCAGAAAATCCTCCCAATCACATCCTCTTCCTCACAAACCTGCCAGAGGAGACAAACGAACTCATGCTCTCCATGCTGTTTAACCAGTCAGTAACAAGTCATGTTCTTCGTTCAATTATGTGTATTTGCATTTGTCCATTAGTTAAAGGCTGAACCTGACTGTGTTGTTGTGTATTCAGATTCCCTGGGTTCAAGGAGGTGCGTCTGGTCCCTGGTCGCCACGACATTGCCTTTGTGGAGTTTGAGAATGAGGTGCAGGCCGGCGCTGCACGAGATGCACTTCAAGGCTTTAAGATCACACAAACTAATGCCATGAAGATCTCATTTGCAAAGAAATAACATCTCTCAGGACCAGTCATTTTCTTACATGCCCACACATACTAGTCTTTTTTAAAACGATCAACAGCAGTGATTCAAACCAAGAAACAGTTTTAGAAATGTACAGTTGCTGGTCGGTGCAGTAGGTGTCTCGGTTCTCGTTCCAGGATTACATGTAAGTATACTTTATTTGCATCAAGTTGCTGTGTTTTATTGTGCCACAGAACTCTTAATGGAAAATAATTTCAGGTAAATTTATGGAAATTGTGAGTTCTGCATCCCACTGATATTTTTTTTTCCCCCTTAAATCCACAAGCAACTTGATGTGTACTGTTTTTTTTAACTGTTTGTCCTAAAGCATTGCACCCAGAGTCTGGTATATCAGACATTGTACCTGGAGCTTTTTCCTTTTTTTATAATTAAAGCTTTTCTGACACTGTGCTCTTCCTCACTTTTTCGTGTGTGCTAATGTTGCAGTGTGATTTCGTCACAGGCCAGCAGCTGGTGCTGTAAACCTACTTTCTTGCGTTCCTGATGTTGATGTGCGTTGCATAGGGGTAGGTGGTAAAGGAATGGATGGGTTAAATTGCTTTCGGGCAGCCCAACTGATAAATAATTCTCAGTGTTGATTTTAATTTCTTTTGCCCACTACTTCTGTTTCATCAAATTTTCTGAAACTAGATATTAAGCAATAATCTGTTAATGCAAGGGTATTAAACTCTTTGCTGTGGAGGACTGGGGACCTGTCAGCTTTTGTTCCAACCTTAAAAAAACACCAGCATATCTTCTCTTTAACATATCTTCAACCATGTGGTATCTGGGAGAAATTACTTGTGGTCTAGCTTTTGCTTGGAACATTAAACAGCCAACTCTCATCCCTCTGTAGGACGAAGCTAATTATCTGAATTGTTGTCTTTATTAGTCATCAGTGGAGCTCAAAAAAGAGATGTAGGGAGGGAGAAATGGGCAAAATAAGTCCTCGGTCTCAGGAGGCTGATGTTACATGGTATGCAGTTCAGATTGCTGGCAGCCCACATTCTCTGCAAACATTGATATTTTGTAGAAAATTTAATTCTTTGGCCTCAGAAACACAATGTTCCATTAGTCCTTCATTTATTAGAAAATGTAGCCTATGTTTGTCTTCTACCACTGGATCTCCATACAAATCATCTTTACCATCTTGCTTGTAAAGTGAACCAAGTGGAATCTCATTCAATTGAAATATGCAGCATACACGACCTGAACAAACATTTTTATTTTTATTTGGCCTTTGTGCTTTGGTCAGTGTAATAAACCACAGAGAGACTGATTTTTATTTTTAAATCTATTCAATTACGGTCTTTAGTGGCTGGTCTCAGACCATTATACTCTAAAGTTTTTTTTTGTTGTTGTTGTTCTGTTGTAGCATCTCATACAGCTGCATCTGTTTTCAGGCTTCTGTGTTTTTGTCTGCCAAATTATTTCAGTTATCAGAGAACAAAAACTTACATTTTTATCATTTTATCATTCATGTCTTTAGGTGTAATAGACATCAAATGTTGAGAATTTAATCAGGAATTTATTCTGTTTTTTTTTTTTTATTATTTTTTATTTTTTTAAACATGCCTGTAGAAGAACTGATTCTACTATATGCGATGAAATCAGTCACCTCTGCTCTGTGGTCTCTGGCTTTGTGAGATGATCGCATTAAACATTTAGTTGACACAAACATTTCAAGAGTAAAAGGAAATAAAGCTTTAGCTGCTCACATTATTTACTTAAGTAAAAGTACCAATATTACAGTGTGAAAATACTCAGTTACAAAAGTAAAAGTATTCAGAATTATTTAGATTAAAGTATTATTTGTAAAATTTACTTAATATCAAAAATAAAAGTGCTCATTATGCAGACAGAACGCCCTGTGCTAGTGTTATATTGTACTATTAGATTGTATTTAATGAAGCATTAACATACAGGGAGCATTTTAATGTTTAAGAGGAGTTAATATGGTAACACTTTAAGCCCCTTATCAAGTATTTATCAGTGGTATATAAACATTTAGTAACTGCCTCATAAAGCACTATAATACTGTTAATTTCTCCTGTGGACACCTGTAAATGGAGGCTGCTGCATTCACAGATAATAGTGATAATCTAGTAACACACAGGTGTAATAATATGTCTTTATAGGAGGAGTTATAATTGTTGACCAATACTATAAATTAATTAACTTTAAATGTGTTATGTTCTGAACCATTTAAAAAACATTTAAACATTGTAATTGGTGTTCAAACAAATATCTAATGAATGTCACTGAACACAATGTTTTCACAGTTGTCTCGCAATTTGCCAATTAGTAAATGCCAACTGTATGTTTTGCTGCACATCCTCAGAGGCCCCTCTCAGCCCTCAGATGCTGTAGGTTTGCAGAATAATTACTGTACATGCCACTAAGGACCACCTCCCTCCTCTCAAAGGCTGGATTCATGAGAGTGGGGCAGAGTGATGTGTGAATTAGGCCTGAAAAGCTTAATTTAGACCCGCACTATCAACTGTGCCCAGCGCACACAGGGCCTCCCTGTTGTGGACTTAAACTGTGCCCTGAGTAATTGTCTGCAGGTCAGCTCAACAGTGTACACAGAAAATGCACATTCCTCTGCAGTTTCCCAAGCCTTTCCACACTCCCTTATTTTGCCTTGAGAAAGCGCTGACCTTAGCCACCAGGGCGCCGTGTGTGTGTGAGTGAGTGTGTGTGTGTGTGTGTGTGTGTGTGTGTGTGTGTCGCATGCTCTTGGCAACATGCCTAGTGCCTTCCCATTCACCAACACAGTGATCTTTCAGTTGCAGGGACTGAAAGGCAACTTATACTCACCCGGTGGGTTATGCATGAGAGTTGTGTTGCTCTAGAGTGAGATATTTAAAAAAAAATCACCCCAAGCTCAGTATCATCAATATCTGAGACTGTGGCCTGTCTGAGTAAGAAGGAAGGACTGTCATGTTTCTCTGTGTCTAAGGGCTGCAGTCATACACTGATCATAGATGGTTATAGTTTGTGTCTAAAGCTGTCAAGTGGTGTGTGTGTAGAGGCAACATTTGTGCCAGAATCTGCAGCTATTTGCTTTTTATAGTTAAAAACATTGTTTACATTTCTTGTTACCATTGAACCCCACTAACCAGCCAGTGTATCCGTCATCATTACAAACTCTTGTTGTGTGGCTAAACCCCTCAAAACCCCAGCGCATTGATCTCAATCAAAATTGTTAAATATTTCAGTAAGTTTAAATCATATGGCTTCAGTGATACAAAAGAAAAATTGTCACAATAAGATGATTTTTTAAACAAACTTTAAGCTACTAATGGTGAAAAAAGGAGGAAACTGTTAGAACTTAAATTTTCCTTTAAAGGTTTTGCCTGTCTTTGACAGTTTGCCGTGGAAAACACAGGGAGCGCACATACAATGAAACCAAAATCAAACCAGAGATGTTGCATTTACATTATGCATTTACACTTTATCATGGGAGAGCTGTTTTTGGAAAATCTGAGAATTTGTTCGCAGGTTTATCTCTGTCATTAACTGATTACTACTTACAGGCCCTGAGAACTTATTTTCTCAATCAGCTTCTTACAGTGAGTAAAGGGATCCCACAGGAACACAGTATGTTCTGCCAAAGCTGGAGCAGTTTTGGTTATTTCACATTAGATTTTTTTTTTTTTCTCTCCCTCTGGGCTTTTCTCATCAGTTTTAAGTGGGTGGGACTTAGAAAAACATGATGCCACACACTGTACCTCCATGCAGGATTTTAAGACATTTAAATTAGACTCTAATGAAAGTTGATGAGTTGTTTAGCCAGTGTCAGATTTGAACTATACTCTCTCAGTCCTGATGAGGCAGATGAATTGACTTTTTGAGTTTTAAACTCTCAGAGAATAATATCTAAAGATTATTTCCTAGCTTTGATTTCTGCTTGTCTCGTCATGATTTGAGGCCAAGTCCTCAGAGGCTTTAAATTGAGATCATTAAGCATCTTCAACTTGGGCCCAAAAGGACGCGTGTGACCATTAGATGGTGCCAAACTCACAACTCTTCCCGCTCATGCAAGGAGACCCAGAGGGAGCAGGGAGTGCACATATTTTTGGTGGCTCTTCCTCAGGTGACCCACACACAGCAGCAGCAGCAGCCTGGTCTGAGCAGACCCAGTGATGTCTGCGTGTTTTCCGGGGCGGTTGGTTTAAGTATTCAGCTCATGTTTGGAGGTCACTGCTCTTCTATGCAAATCAACGCTCTGCTCCTCAAGAGCCCTCTGTTCTGAACCGGGGGGGTCACCGCCGAGCGACCACTGGGCCGCGCGGAAACACCAGCGGTTGTCAGGGAAGCTCTTGAGCAACAAGCCCGTGATAGACTTTAAGATGGAAGAGGAGGAGGAGGGGGGGAGGAGGCCGAATCTCATTAGATTTCCCTCCGATAAAGAAGGTACATTGTGCGGAGGTCTCGGTCCCAACAAGACGAGCACTGGAGGTCAGATGTGGAAAATATGCCATGTGACCGATGCCAATATTCAAAAAGATGCCTATGCGCCTTCTACAAGTCTCTTTTATATTTATGCTCTCACCATGTTAGTATTTGCAGCCGGCGGCATCATTAAGCTGCGGCATGTGCGCGCAGTATACAGGCCGGGGCAGCTGTCCAAACAAGTTTAATCATAAACGTGGGTATAGCGGTCACCATTTTTTTTTTTTTTTTTTTTTTTTTTTTTTTTGTGAACAAGTTCCATTTCATAGAGGTATTTTAATGATGGAGTGGCTTCAGCTTCACAGCATAGAAACTTCTCCTATTCAGGGCCCACTTGAGCCCGAGCAAAACTGTGAAAACAGTTTGGCCTAATTGGCACGACGGAACTTTGAAGTGAGCTGAAACTGGAGGAGAGGAAACGGTGAGAGGCCGCAAAAAAAGTAGAGAGGAAACAGAAAACCAAAAGATGAGAAGTGAGATACGAATTCAGGACAATTCCGTGCGTAAATGTGACACGCTTAGAGAGAGAGAAAAAAAGTTGGGGTTGGCCTACAGGTGGCTCAGAGTGTGTAAGCTATAGAGGGAAGAGAGGGATGACAGCACTGGTGCGCGCTGGGAACCATCCGGAAAGACGGATATTCCCTGCCTCAGGACACACCCTCCACGCTCTCTCTCTCTCTCTCTCTCCCCCTCTCTCTCTTTCCCTCTCTCATTGTTTCCCACACTGACTCTGTCGCCGCCGGGCTTCGTTCGGTTGACAAATGACGAGCCGCAGCCGCTTGGATGAGAAGAGCGCAAAGTGAAATCATTCCGCCGGAGAGACACAAGTTTTTGTCGGCCGCTTCCACACACTCCTCACGAAAGAAGATGAGCCTAGATTTTATTTTCTGATGTTTTGGTGCGTGGATCGGGCTTGAAGAGAGACAGGAGGAGGAGGAGAGGAAGAAGAGAAGAAGAAGAAGAAGAAGAAGAAGAAGAAGAGAGACGTGTGTGTCAGCTAATTGGGATGAGAGTTCAAGTCAAGTGAGACGGCAGATTGGACCTTTAAAGCCTCTTAACGCAGGTGCTGTGTTTAGGTGCCGCGTGTGTGTTTGTGTGCATGTGTCATTCCCCAGTGGAGATCCACCCTGGACACAGAAGCAAGGGGGTGATCAGGTGTATGTGAGTGAGTGAGTGTGTGTGTGTGTGTGTGTGTGTGTGTGTGTGTGTGTGCGTGTGTGTGGTGTGTGGGTGGGTGGGGGATAAATCCAAGCGCAGACAGAGGTTGGTTATGGTCTCTGTGAACTGGACGCGATGAAGTGGCTCCACGGGAGTTTCAGGGTTTAAGACCGGAGAAGGAGGAGAGCTGGGGTAGGGTGGACGGACGGACGCACGCAGGGAGGGGACGAGGAGGGGGGGACAACACCACCACCACCACCACCACCACTACTACCGCCGCCACCACCACCTCCACCGCTGCCGCCGCCAAAGCGCACAGCACAATCCCTCTTGACGCAGGGATGGAGAGCGCAAGAGCGCACGGGATAACTCGGCTCGACCCCAGAAACGCGAGCAGAAAGATCACCGGGAGGCAAGGCATGAGGAGTGACCGACACCGGGGGGGACACCTCCACCTGCAGCGGGCTGTGATTTTTCTCGTCGCGCTCGCGATGCAGCCGCAGGTAAGCCACCGATTTAGTGCTATTTCGGGCGCCGTGCCCTTAAACCCCCAGAAGCTGACTTTTAATTGTGCCTCAGCTTGTATCTCTCACCACAGCTGCGTGAAAACAGTCAGTAATGGAGTCCACACGCACTGTCCCTTTCCCCTTTGTGCTGCCCTCATTCTGCTCCTATATGGCGCTGTGCCCACCTGTTGTTTCAGCCCGCTGCTGTCTATTATCCCACGCAAGAGATAACTACTGTAATCCCATTTTAGACGCATGGGATGCAAATGCCACAGTAAAATATGTGTCGAATAGGATTATTATAGCAAAACCATATTTTTTTTCGCATTACAAAGAAATCACTGTTTATTATGCCACTGTTTGTTGAGGATAATGAAGCGGGCAACACAGAAATCAAACAAGAATAATGGCATCCAGCTGCTGCATGTGGTTTATTTTGGGGATTTCAATGCTAAATAAAACCCTACATTCTTTTTGAGGGGACTGTGGTGGCTCCTCAGTGAATTACCAAACCCCCACATCCTCTGTTCAGCATCCACTCCTTGTTCACTGGTTAATAATAGAGTAATTGCATCTGCATTTCTCTGCACCCCCCCTCATCCTTAGCACATTTGCCTGTTGGTGCAATGCCTGTTTTTAACGTTGTCACTTTCTGACCCAAGCCCCCATCCCCTGCTCTTTATCCCTCATGGTTGCATGGATGCAGACTTTCTTTTTTGTGTGTTATAGTGCAGAAGCCACTGCAATAAGTTGTATAAATGATTGAGCATTATTTTTTCAGCATGAAAAGCTTTAGTATGGATTTTATGTCAACAAAATGTTGAGCATTGAGGTGAGTGTTTTTCCTCTTTGCCCTGTGAGCTGTCAGGCAGCTGCTGGTCTGATCAGGATGTCTATGATGTGTGACAGGACTCAGCAGTAGCAAGAACAGGCCTAGAGGTGCTCAATAGTGTGCATGTATGCACATGTGTGTGTGTGTGTGTGTGATAGTGTGGATTTTTTTTTAAACTATGAGCTCACATTCAGCATCTGTGTCTTGGGTGTGTGTGGAGCTCGGGGCCACAGCCGAATAAACTCCAGGGCGTGTGAATGTTGAACGTTCGGGGCAGCTCTGCGTGTCTCTTGCTGCGCCCCTGCAACCCCTTCACAGCTGAAGAACAACACACTCCACTCCCTCCATTCTCCGACTGCACTGCAGTGTGAAACACACACTCAGGATCCTCTGCTGCTGCTGGTCACCATTTATAATGCAGAGGACAGGAGACCATCTGCATTAGGAGATATCTAGGCCTGCTTAGAAGAGTGTGATTCGTAAATGAAGTCCAGCAGTCACCACATGTTGTCCAGTTTTATTATTCCCAAAGCGCACACTGCAGTGTAGGATACCGCCACACTGTTTCAATGTGATTTTCAGCTGTGGTTAGCAAAATGAAGCTCATTCAGTTTGATATTTTTCAGTTATAGTCTTATTTAGATAGAACAGCTCCACATTCAAAGCAATTTACTGAAACAAATCAATTAGGAGTTGATTTCGCCATTAAAGGGAAAGTTCATTTAAAACCCCAATAAAAGCCTGTTTGGTTTCTAACCATAGTTTGACAGAGCCAACCAGATATAGTTTCATTGAGTCAGTGATACAGGACTGCAACTAGCTATCATTATTATTGATTAGTCTACCAAATATTGAATTATTTGGTTTATTAAATGTCAGCTTAAAATGCCTGCATACACACACCTAGAGCCAAAGGTGTCTTCTTTTTTGTCTGAACAATTCTGAACTCAAAAATATTCAGTTAAGTCGTAACACAAGAAAAAAACAAGTAATCTTTACATCTGAGATGCTGAAACCACCATTTTCCATTATTTTCCATGAAAAATGACTTAAATTGATTGAAGTGTCACAAAACTTACTTTTATGAAACTCATTATCTGTCCAAATAGAATTATTTGCAATACTTATTAAAAAGGAAACACTTAGTGAAACTGTTGTTGCTAATTTTTGCTGTGTCATATCTGACATTAGACGTTGCTGCTGAGCTTTGAGAACTGAATAATTTGGTGCCACTTTCTGGTGGTAACTGGTATTCACTACTGCCGACGTCTCCAAACTTCAGCACCTTGTTTTAGAGGAAAAAAACATTTTTTGGTTTCGAACTTTTGCTTTAACCCTACTCTCCTTTTGAGACTTAACCAGTCTCACCTGCCCTGCACAGTTAAATAGAGCTCAGGTGCTGAGCCGTGACCGTCAGTCTTTAAGATGGAGAGGATTTTGCTGTGAGACAGCCTTGACTTTTGGGCGTAGCAAGCCTTTAGCTTCCCGAGCTCTCCTGCAGAGACGGTGTGAGCCACTGTTGGGATCTCTCCCTCTGTCCCTCTCCCCTCTCCTAAGCCCTCTCCCTCTCGCTTTCTCTGGTCAGACTGAAGCGCTGAAATGCTGGTATGCAGGGAATGGCTCGGGCTAGTGAGAGTAGGAGAGGAAGAAAGGAGGATGTGGAGTGATGAGCGTCCACTGTATCTCCACAGGCCTTTTGATGTAGACAAGTCCACCCCCCCTGACCCCCTCCCACCCTCCTCTCAGCTCAGGGACAGGGTGCAGGAGAGGGACACGCAACCAAAACACAATGGGGCGACTGAGATTCTGGCACATGACACGTCGGTCTTGGTGATTTCTGTCCATGATTGAGCGCACAGTGCAGCAGGGGAGACATGATTCTTAATCTTGGACTTAATGAGCTATCATTAGTTTAGTGTTGTTGTTTTTTGTGTGTGTGTGTTTTTTCAAGAATGCCAAAACGGCTGTAAATTATTCAGATTTATTCATCAGCAGAGGTTTCATGGCAAACCGAGATAACAGTGGCTTTATTTTTGTGTTTGCAGTTTGTTGGAAGAAGCCACAGCCATTGTTTCATTCTGCCACAGTGACAGACAGACACACAGACATGCATGCACGCACATACCTGACCCTGGTGCTCCCAGACTCTCAGGGGGGCTTGTTAACTCTAGAGTGTGTGTGGAAGTGATTGTATGCGTGTGTGTGTGTGTGTGTGTGTGTCCTCCACCCATCTTTAAACAGAGAAAAGAAAGGGAGGCAGATGAAAAGGAGAATGACAACAATGCAGAAAAGAGCCGATGGCCGCAGAAAGAGAAACGACAGGAGCGTTACAGCTTGTTCCCAGATAGAGAACGGAGAAGGGAGAAGGAGGAGGAGGAGGAGGGAAAGAAAAGGAGTGTGAGCAGGTTCCCAGTGTCACCGTCCCCCAGGAAGAGGGAAATAAGAAGGGAGTGGTGGTAAAGAAAGAAAGAGAACCAAGCCAAAGTTGAGAAATAAATGGAGGATTATACAGCAGATTCTGTCTGTAATTTGGATGGAAAAGTTAGATTTCGACAGAAGAATAAAATAATGTCTTCCTGTCTTGTCCTCCTCTCTCCGTCTCGCTTACTGTCTGACGACTGTTGTCTTATCACACACTGATAAAAAGATGATAAAGAGGAAACATGGAGGCTGCTGCGGATTCCCAGAAGTAGCGAGATGTTACGGTTTACGTTTCGTCATTCTTTTCAATAACACTTTATGAGCACACACGCACTTCTTTTTCTTTTTAACTAGTTATGATGTTTTGGTCAGTCAACTTTTATCAGGTAAAATTCCTGAGGTCTATGGGCAAGATGAGAACATATGATAGACAGTGTGAACAATTTCCTTTCTCAGTTTACAGTTTATACATTAATAACTTTTTCATGTGACGTGGAAACACATCTCATTTGTTTAATCTGGGAGGTTTGTGGTTGAACAGAGGGTTACGTGTCAGACTAGTTTTTGGTCAGGAGCAGTGACTTTCAGGAGTCTCTGCTAAAAGTCTATAGGCTAGTTCATCGTTTCTGTGACTGTGAGGGTCCACGTGCGCTGTATGAATGTACTGTACTCCTATTCTTGTTAAACGGTTACTCACACTCTGTTTTCCTTTTATGACTTTTTCATGTCATTCAGCTGAATGCAACAAACGAAGGAGCGCTACTTCTTGATCTCAAGAGGTCATCTTCATATTTTCTAGTGTGGTTTGTGTCCATGTGCACATGCCTCTGTATGAAGTATAGAAGCTTCTGCAGTTGTCTACAGCCGGAGCCATACTGGAGAATGTATTTACTATGAGCAACTGAGATAATAAGTGTATGTCCCGATAAGGCTGCACTATTCCTTTAAAAGTTTGTGAACTGTGTGTGAGTGTGTATCTGTGTGTGTGTGTTCGTCCTACAGAGATTTGGAATCCCATTGATTTTCTAATTAGCTTCTGTTCCTTTAAAGTCTCCAGACTGCAGCCCCTGAATGTTTTGATTGACCTTAAGTTTAATTCACCTGCTGATTTTTGGTGATTTTGTATCACACCAGTCGAGAACTTGCATATTGTAATTGCTTGTTTTTCCAGGCACTGTGCCAGTTTGATAATGGATGCTATATTAATGTAACTCTCTCCTTCCCAACCCTCCCTTCCCTCTCTCTGGACTCAGGCTGTCTGCGCCGCGGGAATGTTCGAGCTTCAGATCCGCCACTTCCAGAACCCACACGGACTCCTGCAGACTGGAGACTGCTGCGACCTCCAGGCCAGTGGGGGGCAGCGCTGCTCTGCCAGGGACCAATGTGACACTTTCTTTCAAGCCTGCCTCAAGGAGTACCAGGCCCGGGTCGCCTCAACCGGAACCTGCACCTTCGGGTCGGGCAGCACAGGGATCCTGGGTGGAAACTCCCAGTCACTCCGCCACCGGGGACATGATGGAGGAGGAGGAGAGGATGGCACTAATGGACACATTGTCATTCCCTTCAAATACGCCTGGCCAGTAAGTACAGGGGCAGTGCTGGTTATCAATATGGTTACCAAGGGAACAGGCAAAGCTTGAAGTACAACAATACACTCAAACTGAGGCTCGAGTGGAATAACAATGACACTCAGACTTCACATTCACATGCTTTTATACTTTCTCTGTCCCTCTCTGCATGCGAGTTAAAGTGCCAGGGCAGGACAACATGGAAAAAAAAAAAAATACAACAACCAGAGTGTATTTGTTCTAGTTGTGGTGGCCGATATCAGAAAATCTGTTTAGATATGGAAAAGACAATCACCTCATTAATTGACAAAACTGGCCATAAGGATTTTATTGTGTTTTATAGCAGTGGTTGGATCACTCCTGAAACAAAAACCAACTCCACAAAAACATTCAATTCAAAACATTCATTCATTAATACACTTTTATAAAATGAAACATTTGTCTTTATGGGAAAAGAAGCAAATATATTGTTTAGATCAGTGGTTCCAAACCTCAGGGCTGGACTCAAAATCCCCCCCAAGAGTCCTGTCCCTTTAATAATCAGAGGATTATTAGAGGGACAATGAAGCAATGCCAGTGTTGTGGACCGAGGGGTAGCAGATGCTGGTCATTCAGTCAGTCCGTTGCTTTGGTCAAGACTGAAGTATTGTACTGATTGTCATGAATTTGGTTCACACATTCTTCATCCCCATGGGATGAACTATTATTAACTTTGGCAACAGTTGGTGATTAGTGACTTTTCATCTAACATCATCATCATGTCTAATTTTAATTTCCCTGTACTTTGGTTTATCACTAAAAACCCTCAAAACTAAAGATATTCCCATCATCAGCCTCAGCTATGGTTTGTGTTTAGTGCTAATTAGCAAACATTAGCATGCAGATGTTAACATCTAATTGGCACCACTAGATGCTAATCAGTAATCAATAGGTAATCAATAACTCTATTACTGGTTAATAAATTATTTACTAATGCGTGGTGGATCAGTTTAAGTGTGAGAGACAAAGTTTTAATGAGAACATATTTTGGGTTGCCAGGTTGTGGAAAATTGTCCTCCAGCAAACTATTAACATGTATGATTATGACTTCATTCTCCCTAATGCATGTAAAAGTGTCCACAACCTGGCAACCCAAAAGTTGAGTAAACTTAGCCAAGATCTGTTTCCATTACTGCATCAACTAAACATTTCATTTAATATTTTAAATAATCCCATGATAGGATTACTCCACATCATTACAAAATCTCATTTGTTGTTTAATATTTTCTGTATCATGTAACACAAATATCCCTTGATGTCCTCAGTCACCTATTTCTCTTCTCTTTCTCCCTCCTTTCCTCCGTCCATTCTGAACTTTCTCTTCCTAAGTTAAAAAACTTTGGTCTTTTCGTTGCTTTCCTCTGAGCATATCGAATAATCTGTATTTCGATCAAACATCGCACTGCTGGCTGCTTCGTCTTGTGTCCTCATTAAAGGGCAGACCAATTAATCTGCCATTAGCACAGCAGTAGGCGAGTGCGGCCAAGAAACAGACATCGATTATTCAGTCCACCGTTTTCTTTCCTCCTCCTGTGCTCCCTCTCTCTCTCTCTCTTTATTTTTTTCCCCAATAATAAGCCAAAAAACCCACACAATAAAATAGTGGTTGTTAGCCTTTATAATGGATTTTAACTTATATTGTGCATTGTTCTACACTGCTATCTATATCATTAGTTGATCAATCAACACAAGTCAGTCTGTCTATATTTTGCTTAATTATTTAAGACAATTTTAAGCAAAAATGCCAAAAATCTGTTCTAGTCTCTCAGATATAACAATAACTCTTCTTTGATAATAAATGAACTTCTTTGAATTTTTTTGACTCTTGATTAGATAAAATGAGCAAGGATATTTTTTCACTGTTTTCCGACATTTTTTAGACTGAACCACTGGGAGATTAATCTGAAATGAAAATATGTTGCAGGCCTATCATGTACACCCGTTTGTTTGCTTTGAGACCTAAAATCCTTACAAGGACAGGAAAATGAGAAGCTTTAATAGCAGTGAGTGACACAAACACTCATTTAGTGAAGCTTTTACCTCCTCCAAACACCCCATTTTCTAAATTTTCCATCTCTCCACCCATTAGACACTTCTCTCCCAGACTCTTCATTTCAGTAATTAATGCCTGTTTATTAATGAAACTAGACTCAGAGAGAATCCCTTCAAAATGACTTGGCAAGGACATGGAGGAGTGAGCCACAATGTTTCTAAGGATTTAAGAGGTTTTGTTTGTTTCTTAGTTTTTCAATTTGCAGTGAAAGAAAGCCTCCTGCAGTCTTTTCCTTTCTTTCTTTTTTCTGTCTTTGATCGCTCTCAGCATGGTTGACTTGTTTCTAATAATGAAAGTATTACAGAAATGCAACAAAAGGCCTTGTGGTTGTAATTCATAATCGTGTTGTGTTGTAATAATGTTTGTAATATTGCACAAAACCCAGGTGAGGCTTAAAATACACACGCGTGATACACACATTCTCCTAAAATGGATTAGAAGACAATGGACCCCTGGGCACAGACATCCCCCTACCCCTCTTACATAAGAGCAAGCCTCCCAGATTGAAATACACTCTTTATCGTCGTTGTTTGTCTCTTGATAGTCGTTGTGTGTCTGTTTGTGGATGTTTTGCGTCTATGTTTGTTTATTTTGTGTGTCCTTGTGGTTATTTTGCATCAGTTTTTAATCATTTTGTGTCTCTTTGGAGTTGTTTGATTGACTTTCCAACAATATTGTCACTTAAAACAGAGGCTCTCGTCCAGGGGCCCCCCAGATCACTTGGCCCCTGGGCCTGTGTACGTTAGGTCCGTTCAGTAATCCATCCATGACTCCTAATGTATCCACACTGACCTGAGCACACACACCCAGCATACACAGGAATGTTACACAGAGATGGCTTAGGTTTCTTCTTCTTGATTAGTATCAGCCTATTTACCTGTGAGACTCTCTGTCCCAGAGCCAATTATCTTCCCTTATCTGTGTACAAGTTTGCCTTTGTGTGCGTTTCTGTGTATGTGCTGTATGCATACTGCGTGTGTGTGTCACACTTTCCTTGTGTGTGTTTTTTTTTCTCTCTCTTCCTGTACATTGGGGAGGTGTGTGATTGGCAGGTAAGAGTGTGAGAAAGTTCTCCATCAGAAAGTCTACCTGGATCAGTTTCAGGGCCGGGCCGCAGGGCGGGCTGGGCTACGGGGGGAGAGAGAGCTGGGACACACAGTGGCAGCGTCTTCAGTTGAAAGACTTGCTTTATCTGGCCATCTCTGGGAGGTGGAGGGTGGTGGGGTGGAGAAAGGGGGAGAGGGGGAGGTGGACGGTGGAGGTGAAGGGGGGTGAGAGGGAGAGTGATCTCCCTGCCCCAGGTGAGGGGATGAACAGGTGAGCGTAGTCATTATGAGGAAAGGTGAGCTCTCTCTGTCCCATGCCCTCCCTCACTTGTTCCGTCTTTTTTCTCCCTCTAATCTCTTCAGGGAAATGTCATATGTGAGTCTGTATTTGCTTATGAATGTGAGCATAGTTGTAATTTGTTGCGTTGTGTTTGTTTTTGCACATAATGATATCAAGATTGCCTGGAGGTTTTCATCCCAGTTAGTCTGTGTTGTGTTTGCTGTGGTTAAAGCTCTGGTCGTGAGCTGATGTCTCACTTTTAACCAGTCATTGTCACGAACTAGTTCTGTCTCACTGTTTTTACCATTTAAAGCCTTGATAGGAGGATTTGTAACAAGTCCAAACATCAAACTAAAGATCCAATACGCTGTCTAAGACAACAGGGATTTATTTTAAGTGGACTGGGGGAGCACTGGAAAAGTTTTTGGGCAATGAGTGACCACAGAAACACATGGACAGATAATGGTGCTATATGTAAGAATATTTAAATATTATGTATGACATATTTGGTCTGCCCTATATGTAAAATTGAGAAAAGGTCAGCCCACTCTAATGATAGCTGCCAAAAGATATAACATTATGTAACAGATCAAGCAATATACAGTGTAAATAACACATTCAATACTCAGGTGGCTGCATGGATGGGTTACTGTGAGCTCAGGGGCCCCACAATGTCTCAGGCCCCTGGCAAGAGCCTCTGTTTGAAAATGCATTTCTTGTTTGAGAGTCATAGAGCTCAATTAAAAGACACAAAGTAACCACAAAGCAACACTAACAACTACAAAGACACACAAAACAACTACAAATGGTCACAAAGCAACTATAAATTAACATAAAATAACTAAAAGAGATGCAAAACTATGGAAAAGATGGGCAAAGCAACCACAAAGAGATGTAAAATGATCACAGAGGCGCAAAATGACTACAAAGAGTCTCAAATGACTACAAACAACCGCAAAGAAGTACAGAACGACCACACCACCTCGTCGTCCATCAGTCTGGGGGTCCTGTTGGAGGGGTACATAATGGTAAATGTGAAGGTTAATCATCCCCTGTCCATTATTTCATATGAAAACTAAAATGACAGAGGATGTAGCACTGCATTTCTGCTGTTTTTCTTTGTCTGGTTTTAGATGGTAAATCCAGATTTTAGCTTCGCCTTCTGGTCATCAATAATCTCACAGATAGTCTGAGGGATGTGGCTCCATTTTGACCCCAGATTTAAAATCACAGACACTCAGCGGTCTGGGATGTTTTAGCTGCGGCGCCTCCACAGAGACGGGAAAAGTTCAAAGACTTCATAACTGCGAGGTCATTTCTTTGAGCCTTCTCTCTGTTGGTGGTTTCACTGTTTAATCTGTTTGGATGACGAAAGGAAAAAAAGAGCAAGCTGCCAAGAGAGAGTGTGTTCCTGATGGATCTGTTTATCTGACAGAAGAAGGGAGAAATCTGTGACTGAATCGGGGCGAAGAGTGAAAAGGAAAGAGAGGGCATGAAGGCAGGTACACAGGACAAAATAAGCTGGCTGTGATAGTGTGGAGACAAAGCTGTGGTGGCTGTATCTGCTTCGATTCAGCCTCCTAAGACCCCCATTTGCCATACATTGTGGGAACAGAATCTGATGTTTCCTGACCTTTTGTCAGTCAGAACTAGTTCATCAAGGTCTGCTTTAGACCTGCTCCTTTGTTAAAACCGCCTGTGACAAATGACAATATGATAGGTGCTATAGAAATACCGTTAACATGAAGTGAATGCAGTGAAGTCCCCACCGTTTATAATCCTCATGTCAAGTGTTAAAAGTCATTCATGGTCAGGTTCACTGCCAGAGGCCATAGCTGGCTGTTCCTGGGAAAGACTCTCTTTCAGCAAAGAGTGTGTGTGTGTGTGTGTGTGTGTGTGTGTGTGAGTGTGTGTGTGTGTGTGTGTGTGTGTGTGTGTGTGTGTGTGAGTGTTTTCACTGCACACCAACGTTGTGTTGCCTTGTCTCTTGGCTTTCATGCTAAATGTATCTAGCATATGTTTGCATAGATATGAGTCTTATATATTTGTGTTATCACAAATGGAGCAAAATGCCAGGTTATGCAGAGCATGCAGAGCGTGAAGAGAGAAAATTGTCAATAGATAACGTTATGTTGTATAATGTTATCCTGATGTTTAAGTATAAGTGAAGATGACTGTGAGCCAAAATGTTACTGTTAGAGCTACATATTAACATGTACTCTGAATTTAAAGAAGCTCAGGTGTCCTCGTGGTGAAGGCACATATCATACATGTTAACTACTATCAGCTCTGTATAATGTGAACAGTGTCTGAGCCTTTCAGCTTTACTGTTTCGGTTTTGCAGCCCACAACATCACTGTTTTGGTTAAAGCACTTGACTGTCACACCAAAGACTGATGTTCACATCCAGAGTCCCATCTGTGGTGAGGTCCTCTGTGGCTGATTAGGGTTAGGCAAAGATTGTGGTTTTTGTTAAATTTTATTAAAGACATTTTGTCTAACGTCACTTTTCTGTGTTGAACCACATCATAGTCTTTCCCTAACCTTAACCAAATGCTGTTATTGCCTAAACATAACCATAATGTTGTAGTTACTATAAATGCATATTATACCGCAAGATCGGGTATTTTGGTGGAAGACAAATACATTGTCTGACAACATTTCACTGATATGTTCAGTGTCCACATTTATTCAACATGCCAAATACAAAAACTAACAATATATCCGTGTTATGCTTACAGAAAACATCATCTGTTTGTATTTATGTTTTTGCTGTTGCAGTCATGTTGTATAAAGACAATTTTTAGGAGAGCAGCTAAAGAAACGGGTATCTCTCTTAGGAGTTGGTTGAGACCAAAACAGAGAGTGAATTTCAGCACTTAAATACACAGAGTGAACACAAACATCAAATGAATGCTGATGTTGCTCCATATCTGCTAATTGTGTAAACTCTATTAAGTATATAATATGTGAGATATTGTGTTTATAGTTTGTTTCCATGCTCCTGTATGTCCAAAAAATTCAGTTACTACAAGTTTTAAGTATCGAGTATAGTACAGACCGGCTGTAAATCTCATAACTGATGCTGCGCCTGTTAGATAACTGTAATGGAGAGAAAAGTGCAATATTTTCCTCTGAAATTCAGCTGAGTACAAGTATAAAGGAGTATAAAACCAAAGGACTCATGCTCTCAGAGCACAAGTACCTAAAAATTGAATTTATGGACAATAATAAGTAACTATATAGTTGCTCACCACTGACATGGGACTTTTTTGTGTCGTAGTCTTTCTCTCTCGCCACATTGTCTGTCTCTATCTGTTCTGTCAGCCATCCAACAAAGACAAAAATGACAAAACAAATAGATGATTCACTTCAGTTTTTCTAGATAATCCAACCACAGACCTCATTGTGGACAGTTTTCACTGGAATTACTTTCTTATTAGAGACAGTGAAGTCTCTGTGTTGTTTGTTCGCAGCACAGTGAGGCCTGTTTAATATCCAAGTTATTATGACATTATTTCAGACACATTGTTGTTGTTCTCAGATGTATGTACATTATATTCCTTTCACTGTAAAAAAAAACCAAAACAATCCGTTTTTTTGTCATTTACAGTAGGTGAAGCTATATTATGGCCTATTTAGATTAACAAAGCACTTCCTTTTCAGTGAAATCCTTCTAAGGCAGCTTATTGTGTCCAGTCGTCATCAACTTCAATATGCAAAGTGCATCCGTCAGGCAAATAAGTTCAGGTGTAGCCACTGTGGGTTGAGCCTCCCAGTCTCTATATGCTCTACTGTTATTCTACGGTGACAAGTAAAGAAGCTGAAGTGAATTTATTCAGATAGTAGTGGTGGAGGAAGCACTCTGATCCTTTATTTAAGTAAAAGGACCAGTGTGACAATGTAAAAACACTTTATTACAAGTGGAAGTCCAGCATGCACAATTTAAAAAACATGAAAATAAGTTGTGTGAATCTGAACTCCTTTGCTCCTCCTCAGTGACCAGACTGTGTCTCAGTAAACTCAAACTAATTTGCAGGAACTGAGTGTGGAAGTATTCAGAAAGGTGAGTTTTCAGTGATAGAGTTTCAGAGCAAATGAATTCAATTATTACATTCAGTTTCAAGTTTATTGGAGGTCCGTTCCGAACTAATGAATTAAATTTCAAATTATACTTATTCACTTTTTCAATGCAGTTATTCAGTTTAAACAATAGGAATTCAAATTATGTGGCTCAAATTCAGTTCTTTATGCAATTATTCAAGTTGAGCAATTCAAATTCAAACATAAATAATTCAAATTCAGTCTCTGGTGTCACACATTTCTGCTCATAAGTTTGTCGTCTGCTGGCTGTAGCTTCATATTTACCATGTAGACTTGATGGTGGTATCAACCTGTACCTGTAGCAACTAGAAGGATTAAATATAGAAGTAAAGATGGAGGTAAGAAGTGGCATAAATTGGAGATACTCAGGTAAAGTGCAAGTACCTCAGAGCTGGACTTAAATGTACATAGTTACTTCCCATGACTGAAACTGAACAGAAGAGGCCGTATAAATCATCATGTAGGACACACACACACACACACACACACAACACACACACACACACACACACACACACACAAACACATTGTTGTAACCTGTGCATTCCTGCTGTGTGGGAGCCGGGGCCAGGGGAAGTCAGTGAAGGGAAACGAAAAGAGAGGAGCATAGTTGGAGCTTTCTTTCTCTCCAGAGTCTCTCTTTCACTCTTTCTCCCCGTCGTTTGTGCTCTCCTCTCTTTTGTCCCCTAATTGACTCTCCTACGCAGCCTCGCATACCAGTGTGTACGCTGATACTGTTGTGCGTGTCATTTGGACACACACACACACACACACACACACACATACCTGCAGGCATGTGCACACACATTTCTCCTTATAACCTTTTCAGTTTTCCCACTATAGATACACCCAAACACACAGATCATGAATTCATCAGCCAACACACACACAAAACACAAAGAAGGTTAATTCCATCAGGATTCGGAGCTCGTGTTTTTTAGAGATAAGTTAATAACTCGGGGGTAAACGTCTCAGGGGGAGCGTGTTTTAATGATTTCATTTGTGTGCAAATTGGATTGAGAGTAGGAGCCTCTTTATTAGAAGAGAAAGGAGGCAAGAGGAGCCTTGATTTACATGATCACTGTGAAATTACAGTGTGTCCCTGTGTCTTGTGGCGTGTCACTGAATGCAGATTGCAGGTATACAAACTCGTAAAAGGACACACAGGTGTAATTACAGCAAACGGCTGCCATTCAGAGCCATCGATCTCTTTCTCTTCTCGTCATATCTCCTCCACCTCCAGTGCCTCTAAACCTTTTGTTCTCTGTGTCACTGCCTCCCCGGTGATGTTCAGCCACATCACGTCCTGGGTGGATTACACAGAGCAAGGAAGAGTTACAGCTGTCATAAATCCTCCTCCTCTCCCTGCAGTTTCTTGTGTTGCTGGAGCTCGACGGGAGCGAGCACAAACATTTTGAGCCATCACATCATGAAACATTGTTCTCACTAGAGTCCCCAGTGCGATGTCGACCCTGTCTAACGATGCCTCTCAGACTCAGGTCTGTTACACTCGTGTCCTTACCTACAGTATGTCAGACTTACATCAGTGTGTCTCATTATCACATTATTATAACCCCCTGTCCTCATTCTGTCTGTCTGAGGGGCGTACTGGTTATTATTCCCACTTTACTCCACCTGTCATATCAGATCACTGAAAAAGCTACTTAGGTCTATCGAAGGTAATGTGGGATATTTTTATATTCTACATTCATGTTAATTCTAAGCTTATCTATCTATCTCACATACTCATATTACTCATACTCATATAATGATTTTCATGCATCCTCCCTCTTCAACGATGTGTAAAAAGTGGGAGTAATTAACTGTAAAGTATTCATGACTCTTACCATCCTCTGCTGGAGAGAGGAACATCTCTAGCCCTCAGCATACATAGGCCTGTTAAGTGACTCAAATATTAAAAGTGCTGCACACCCACACAGGTGTTTGCATTTATTCCAGCTGATTAAACCTCTGCTTAGGTTGAATTTAGGTGCAGCTGTGCGGGAAATTATGTTATTGCACCAAACTTCATGCACTACTAAAAGTTACATTTACATTTCACCTACTTTCGACGAAATTGTCCCAGACTCAGAGGGATGCAATAACACTTCTGACGTGTGGAATGAATAAATATCGAGCAAAGCTCTCAGAAACCGTAAATATGTATGAGAGCGGTCCTGTGGTTTGTAGTCTGGTGGAGTGATATTGTTGTAAACAAGGAAATGGCACGCACTAGAATAGTGGTTCTCCATTTGCGAACACAGTGCCTCAGCATTTCTAATGACCCACTGTACACATTCACACGGTCAGAGGTTGGCATTAGGTGGACTCACTGAGCATCTCGTCAAAACAGAAATCTCACGCTTCAATTTGTTGATCATACAGGCTTCAGTTAAAGTGTAATGTAACCAAGCCTTAAGAGTAGGTCTTTTGGTATGTCACAATAGGGAATGTACAGGTATAAATAATAAAATTACCCTTTTAAAATACACTCTCACACCCGCGGGATGATGGTTTGGCCTTGGTAGTGCTACTTTAGTTGTGTTTTGTTTTCAGTCTTCACAGAACCTTGACATTTTAGGATCCACATATCACTGCAACAGCTGATTTTCATTTTGTAGCAGCTTAGCACACAAAACAAAATAGTCAGTCCTTGCCTTTTTGGCCGTTAGTGAGGTAAGATGAAATCACGTCCAAGTGGTAAAAAGTTCATGCAGTTTTCACCACAAGATTCCAGTGAACAAAATGGATTCAAGCTTTAATCCTGTGAACTCCACAAAGTCCAAAAACTTCAGTAGTTTTGTTTGCAGTTGCTTGATTGATTGAGACCAGGGTTAACAGGTTAATGATGAATTCTATTAAGCTGCTTTGGTTTTCAGAGTCCTGGTATTGTGCATGATGGTTCAAGTGGGTTTGCATCCAAATGTAGTTCAAATTCTAAGCACATTTCAAGGAATTTGGCGAAAGAAAATGCTAATTAAATTCACATTTCCATCCACTGCAAATTTTAGGAGTTGGTTTGGCAAGATAAACAGCTGGTGGTGCCAGTTCTCCTAACGAGGTGGCAGAATTAAAATGCTGCCAGTCAAACCTCAAAAAGGAAAAAAAAACAAAAAAAAAAAACAATGTAGAAAACATGATGGAAATATGGCAGTCATATTTGTCTCATGTTAACTTAAGGAACGCAACTGTCTCATCATTCCACACAGTTTTTTCAGTGGACGCTACAGCAAAAACAGGTGTCAAGTGGAGTCTGTGCACACATCTTCAGTATGGTTTTGCATCATAATTATAACATGACTATTTGAAATAACAGGAAGTGATAATAACACATGGTGAGCTCAAACTACAGAGAGTGCATTGTATGGATGTGAGGTTACACAGTTTATCAGAACTGAAAGACGACTCACAGTCACAGATAAAGACAAAATGGGAAGTTGTTAAAAACAGAAGTGTAAATGGACACACTTCAGCTTCATCAGTCATTATCATCAAGCAGTGATTTGTTAACAAACACAATAAGTTTGTTGATATAATCATTGGCTCAGATGTAAGAAGAATAATCCTCCAGTGTAACAACAAACCACAGAATTGTAGTTCAATGAAAATACCCTACTTTTTCTCCTATCAAGACTTGAGAAATCTGACACACACACACACACACACTGTGACACACTGTTAACACACACTGTTCTCTACACACACAGACACTCCCAGACTCGTTCTATTTTCTCACTCATAATGCTTCTCTCTCTCTCTCTCTCTCTCTCTCTCACTGAAAGTGCAGCCGTGGATGTGAAGCATCCAGCGGCTAGACAAGGTAATTTCCTGCGGAAGTCGGAGAGGAGGAGGAGGAGGGGGGAGGGGTGTGGGGGTTCAGTGGGGATGAAGGCAGTCGGTCTGGGTTGTGGTGGGGGATGTGAGGCGAGGGCGGAGGGTGGTAGGAACAGTTGAGATTAATGGGCGAAAGGGTAAAGTTGATGTAAGCGCAGCAGAGGGGAGACCAAGTAAAGAAGAAGGAAGTGAGAGTTAGATAAGGGAGAAACAGTGTGGGGAGCGGCGAGTGGGTGATCTCAGTGTGGGGCGCAGGTGTTCTGGGTGTGTGTGTGTGTGTCATAGCCGCTTACTCACACTGTTGAGAGAATCATAAGCAGCAGGAGGTAAAGGGAGGGCGGGTTGTTTGGGGGTGGAGGACAGGACAGGATGGAGATGGGGCAGGGCGGCGTGAAGGACGAGGGCACGTCATGTCAAGAGGCCTCTGTTGTTCCAAACTGTTTGAAGTGGTCGCATAGTTTAGTGTAAGCCAATTAACCCCGCAGGAATGTGAGTGTCAGACAGGGAAGGAGCGAGGATGCAGAGAGGGGCAGTCTGAGTATATTTACTCAAGTTCTTTACTTATATACATTTGTAACGTTATTTGAGCATTTCCATTTGCTGCTGTTTGCTTCACTCCACCACATTCCACTATATTTATATGACAGTTGATCCATGACCATGTGGTTCCAGGAGGCACAACATAGTTAGAGGGTTAAATGCAGGACGGATTCCTTCATAACTGAGTGTCATTACACAGTCTTAACTTCTATTGCTCATCTCTGTTCATCCTCAGCTGAGCTTCAGTAAAATGCCTCTGCGTGAGACGTCATTTGAGTCTATTGAAACCTCTTTCATTGGGAGTTGACCAGCAATGACATGGTAGTAGTGGTGGTGGTGGTGGGTAGATGGAAAGTAAGGGCGAAGAGGGGAAGATAAAGCCTGATGCTAATTATGCCCAGAATGAAAGAAAAGCAGGAGAGACGGCGAGAATGCGAGAACAGAGACGCGTAATTATGGAGACGGGGTCATGGGAGCAGGATCGGGAGGACGGCTGCACACCGAGGGTCTAATTCCTCATCTAGTGCTGTGTGTGTGTTTGTGTGAGTGAGTGTGTGTTTTCCACCTGAGGGCAGGGAGATGGCTCACATTGGCTCATATCTACAGAGACTTATGAAATTCACAAATTAGCCACCATAACATCATGTCTCTTACTCTCCTGGGCACTGGCTGCTTCTTGAGCCAAAGAAATTGATATTTTTTTTTCTTTGTTATCATAAGACAAGAATCAATAATCATATTTGACACAAGGATGCTTATATCATGGGTCTGTGGGGAGCCTCAGTGGTCAAATAACATTTTTTTATACTTAAATTGAATGGAAACCAATCTGAAATGTATACATTTTTCAGCTCTTTAAACTGTTAGTTTTTTTGTACTCGAATACAAATAACATGACACTGACTACATGGTGCGAACATCCACAGATTGTTACATAGTCATGTTTACTACATGCACTTGTCTTAAAATGATGTAAACCTGGAGCTTTGTCTCTGGAATAGTAATGGTATTGTTACTGTGGTTACCTCCACTCCTAATTGGTAGTGCAGGTGAGGTGTCAGCCATCCAATCCAGCTCAGGCACAGCTGCTGTCATGACAACCGGTTGCATTTGTGTGTGTGTGTGTGAGTTGTTTGGTGTGTTTGCACAAGTGTGAGTCTGTAATTGCTCGAGCTTCCTGACACAGCAGGTGCATAAAAACAACAAATGTTCAGATGCAAATTATGAATGTTAAAAGTTGTGTGGAACATTTGTTGCTAGTTTAATTTTCTCCATCATCTGCACAGCAAATGTTTAATTGTCAATTAGTCTCCTGCTTGTATGTGTGTGTGTGTGTGTGTGTGTGTACAAGATTTTAATTGTGCGGGTGGATTTTTTATATGTGCATAAAGGCTTAAGTGCATTTGTTTAATCACTGCTTACAGGTTTAACTTAATGTTTATGAGTTCAGACTTGTGGGATAAACAGGGGCTTCGGCATTGATTATATATTAGTATTTTTACTGATTAATGAGGCAATGAAATATAAATAACACTGTGAAATTAGAGTTCTAAACAAATATAAAGAGTTTAGAGGTTTGATAAAGGGTAATAAAGGGTTTATCTTTTGCCTTTACCACCAATCAGTTGAGAAAATACATGAATATTTAGATTAAAACAGCATCTGCTTGCCTGAACTAATCACTGCTCTGCATACATGAACATGCCCATCTCTCATTATTATATAAGGATTAGGTAAATGTGGTGAGAAAGCAAGAAATCTTGCTTGGTAAAAACACGGAAGAGATAAATTATTAAATGTATGCCATGAGCAATGAATGAATAAATGAATATAAATAGGAAACTAGAGATATAAAAAAAAGAGCTAATGAGAAATAAGTAGACGACAGGAAGTGTAAATAGTACTATACTGTGATGTTTGATATCATTTTGTGGTAACAGTTCAGTATTTTACTGGTCTGTAATCTTCTAATATCTTCAAAGTTTCTTTAAAAAAATATATCACTGTATGTGATTTGGTTGTAATTATAGGAAAGAACAGTTCATTACTTGCACAGCTGGTCAGCTGAACTCTGCATTTGCCAGTTTCACAATAACAATGTATCAAATGACAATGTGAAAACAGTGTGTATTGTGAGAGATTTCATTCATAGAGATGAACGTACAGAAAATTAATGCCTGCAGCTCCTTTCAGCCTTACAGAGGTTTATATCAAGTTTCATCTTACAGTCCAAAAACTCATTCATTTCCACTGATGTCACAGTGTCGTTTCTATCATTGTTTTCACCAAAAAACAGACTGTGCACCTCCTGATCAGCACTAAGTGAGAACAATAACCTGAAACTCTGGACTCCACCTTCTGGTCACTTTATTTGCACATAGTTTCATCTACCTCAATGATTATCACCATTTTTCCTATATTACGACTGCACTTTTTTTTTTTTAATGCTGATTACTACACTTTAACTTTTTTAACCTTTTTACCCTTCTGTGCTTTTCTTATATTATATTTTTATTTTTTATTTTTCTATTTTTGTCAGTCTTGTTTCTTGCCGCTGTAACATGTAAATTTCCCACAAGTGGGATGAATAAAGTGTATCTTATCTTAAGTGTCAGACAGAAGCAGTCAGCAGTCATGTGATGAACATAGTGGAGCATTTGGCAGCTGAGGAGTCAGACACTTTGAGAGAGAATCAGCCAAATGACCAGAAACACGACTCCAGTGAAAGAATGTGTTGCTGCTGGACGTGTAAATATGCAGCAGTTTGCTCCATATCAACTTAAAGGTGATGATATGACAGTGTTGTGTTCATCACTTGTTTCCACTGCCCTAGAGTGACAGTAAAAACAGTATCCTCAAATGTAAGACCACCTTTTCAGACTTAATATATTTCTTACTATCAGTATTTTCTTTATAAATTGGCGCAAATTTGTTCCAAGTAGCTGAGGAAATTATTAGGAAATTAGTTACTGTGAGGGCTGCATAGATGGCACAATAGCTATTGTTGAATGATTAAAGCAAAAGGCACCAAATCCTGTTGTCTAAATGATAAATGACACATTTTTCCCTCTACAATCTCCATTGTAGTACATAGACTCATATTTTCAGAGTTGAATGAAAGCATTGTATATGGAAACATAAATATTGGTTGCAGGGTAATATTGGATGTCCATGTGTGCCTGACTTGTGGATGTGCGTGAACATGAGCAACGCGGGGCGTGTGGTTGTGTGCATGTGCGCATTAGTGTGTGAGCTCTGAGGGGAAATTCCTCTCTCAGGGCTGGGAGTCCTTCCTGTCGTAGAGCTGTGTTTGTACAGCCTGGCTTTGTCGGGATATCCTACCCTGCCCATGTCTGAGAGACAGAGAGAGAGAGAAAGAGAGAGGGAGAGATGGAGGGAGGGATGGTGGTGGTGGTGGTGGTGGTGTGGGGGGCACCAGCAGAGGGGGGTGGGCGGGCAAGGATCGAGAGTAAGGGGTCAGGCTGAGAACCTGGAGGGGAGGAATGAGAGGTGGAGCAGTGGAAGAGGCAGTGGCAGGAGTTCTGAAGGATGGAAAACAAGGTTGGCTTTTTAAAAACTTAATAGAATTTGGCATGCCATTACAAATGTCTGCCCAGTGGTTTGAATTAGCATAGTTTCGCTCTAATCCCGAGCTTTGCCACTGTTGGACTGCAGGCAAAGGGTTCAGGCCCAGACGACCAGACAGCCTATAGCCCGAGGGAGGGGCAGATTTATCATCCAGACTAATTCTTGTGTTTTGATGTAGTCTTGTTCTCCCCCTCTGTTTTTTTTTTTTTTTTTTTTTTTTGGGAAACCCCTGTTCTCTCCGGCTGTGCCAGGCTCAGGCCATCTGCACAGGTCATGACTGGCAAACAATGAGAGCGAGAGATGACTGAAAATGAGCTGTGTGTGTAGGAGCAGAGATGTCAGGCTCAGATGTGGCAGATCCATAACGCTGCAAAGTGGAAGTGGTTCAGATGGAAACAAGTGATTCTGGGTATTCATAGGATGTAGAGGAAATCAAATATCCACTTGTGCACTCAAAAATGTGCTTTCACATTTGCTGTGTCAGGCCTCTGCAGTGTTTTGCTCAGAATATAACATCTTATCAAATATGCTGAAATATTGAACTGTTTTTGAGAGAATTTCCTTGTTCAGTCTATATTTATTTCCCCAATAAATAATTAAAAATGCACCACAGGGCTGAATCCACGTATCAAAGACAACATTTTCTGCAGAGCCACTTAAACGCTCAGTTGATAACACTTGTCGTCACAGTGTACTATATTGATTATGATTGTTGCTTTGCATTGTATTAACTGCTGGAACAGAAGAGTCATTAATGTTGTTAGTTCCACCTGTGCTTTTCCTGCTGTGACAAGTTGAAATTTCTGCAGTGAGAAGGGACAATAAATCAGATTCATTTTGGACTGATAAAGAAACAAGTGCTCTGATAAAAGCAAGATTCAGGTAAGCAAGATTTTTAGGAAGTCAAACAACATGTGTCAAACAACATGGACCATGGGGTCAGACATTCATCACAAGCCTCAACTATGTTCTTGTTCAGCGCTGATTAGCGAATATTAACAGCTAACATGCTAAACTGAGACAATGAGAACCTGAAACACGGTGCCTGACAAACATCAAATCACCACTGTGCCTTAGTACAACCTCACAGAGCTGCTAGCATAGCCTTAGAGTCTTAGCCTTTATTTCACTTGGAGGTTGAAATCTGATTTTTTTAGCTGTCAACTGTAAAATCTCAGAGATAGAAGACAAAATGATTCTTGTCATTTTTCTAATATGTTTCTTATCACTGTTTTGAGAGGGAGTATTGTCCTCTGCTGGGCCAATTTTCCATCTCCTCTAAAATGATTAGTCCACACACACACACACACACACACACACACACACACACACAGATAGAGACACACACACATACAGTACAAGCACATACATCACACACGCACACCTTTCCCATTATGTCATTTCCTTGCTGTCATCACTTTGGCCATTATCGCCACAAATGGCACAAATAACACTGAGATGTTGTTTGTGTCAGAAGGAGGTAAAAATATCACTTTATCATTGACTGTGATCTTATCAGCCTCTTCTTTGTCGTGTTTACCTTATGATTTTCCTCTCTCTGTGAGTGTGTGTTGTTTTATTCTTAAACACACTGTGAGGTCACTTCGCCTGGCCCAGCCTGGCCTCTAATGTCCGTCTCTCTCTCTGACGTCACCCTGTGATTGCAAAACAAATTGCTGTGGTGTCCGTGTGAGTGTGTGTGTTTTGGAAAGGTTGTCAGGAAGAGCTTAATGTGGATGATCTCTTGAAAACAGTCTTATCAGTGGTTGTTGTTGTGATTTTAACTTGGTAACCATGGTTAGTGTGACCCCCTTGGGGCCTCTATGGAAGACCCCAACCTCAGCAACAGGGCTATCCACAGATCCACCCTTCCTGTATCGATGACGGTATCATGACTTACCTGGCTGTGTGCACTGGTAGGTGAAGAGGTTAGGGTGTGTGTGTTGAGGTGGTGGTGGTGGGGGGACTGAATAAGAGAAAACAAAAGAAACAAAAAAGACTCCCACAGGTCTTAACCTGCCGTAGTAGTTGGCAGAAGGTGCGGGCAGAAAGAGGGAGAGGCACGGTGGGTGGATGGAAGGAAGGGCGAGGGAAGAGGGAGAGCGATTGGACCGACGATAAAGCTAAGAGGTCTGTGAGCAGGCCAGCAGTGAGGCAATGCTGTGTGTGCATTTTGTAGTAGTGGACAGTTCATCATAACGCTCCAACACCAGCAGCATTTTATCAGCTGAATGTTTACCAACCCGCTGCAGGAGAGACCTGCTGATTATACGTTGTAGTAACAGTAACTCTGTGCAGTAACTAAGTAGATTTACTCAAGCACTGCACTTAATTCTGATGTACTTGCACTTTATTCGAGTATTTCCATTTAATGCTACTTTATGTTACTCCACTATATTTATCAGACAGCAGTAGTTACTCTTCATATCAAGACTTTACAGAATACATTGTAAAAGATTTCACAAACCAGTGTCTGTTCACAGCCTGTTGGGGAGTACGACTGCATGTGAAAAAAGTTGCATAAAGTGATGTCATTTGAGTCAGTGTTGGTTGGAGCTGAAGGCTGCAAGACTGAAAGTAAAAAAAAAAAAAAAAATCTGAAGAAAGTGAAGTTGCCTCATCTCTGCTTCAGGCTGGAGGTTACACCAGGTGCTATTAGCATAACACACCTGAATCTCTGACTGAACTGTCAGTGAACTGTCCATTTTGAGTTTGACAGCTATGGGAGTGCAACGCCGAAGTCGATTAAGTACTGGTACTCCAAAAGTTTTGTCTGTGAGGGTTGCTAGCAGATCCATCAAAGAGATATTTTCCCTCCAAACATTTTTGGAGCCCAAAGATGTCAAACTATAATATTTTTAAAAAGTAAATAATAGAGAAAAATCAAAAAAGTACAACAAATGTGTGTAAGAGAATATTGTCTTTTCTTCTTTCATTAATTATGTCATGACCCACAGGAGGGGGGTCGACCCTTTGGTTGAAAACCACACGGCTAAACTGAAGTTAAAACCACAGTAGCTCCTGCAACAACAATAAAATGGCACTGGCACTCTGATGTGTCAGGATTAACAGCCTAACGATGTCATAATTAATAATTTTTCTGCAGCAGCAGTGCTTGTGCTTTTGATACTTGAGGTTATTTTATTGATAATATTTATCTCCTTTTACTCCTGATTTTGAATACAGGACTGTTGTGGAGTGACTGTAATGTAAGTTCTTCCTCCTCCACTGCTTCTGTGTTGAACTGTTCTTAAAGTCGACTGCAGGATCTCACCGTGCCCAGATGTAAATCATGAATACTAAACATTACTCGAGGTTAGAATTTTAAGCCGACGCATACTGACTCCAGCTGCTCCATCTGAGGACTACCTGCTATCTGCCGGCTTTAATGAACTGGCTGCGAGCCCCGAGCAACCCAGCACATCTCATTAGCACCCTGACTTCTAAATACTGTGTGTGTGGGTGTTCTTCCCCTTCCCCTTCAACCTTTTTCTTATCTTACTGCCTCTCTCTTCTTTTGTCTTCTCCTCTAATCTTTTCTCCTGTTTTATCTTACGATCCCTCTGTTTCACCTCCCCCTGACATTTGCTCTCTCTCTCCATCACATCTGAAAACCTGACAAACTCCAGTGGTCGGACAAATCATTACTTCACACACAGCTGCCCCAGTTTCTTCTCTACCTTCCTATGTCCTTTATCTTTACATACTCCCCATGTTATTATGCTTTCTACCCTTTCCTCAGTCCTTTTCTCCTTCTGTACAATCACCCTGCTCACCTTTTCCTCCCATCTCCTCATTTGTTGAACACAGACATACTGGACACAGATCCCTGACTCAGCGTTTTCTGCCACACACCAATTTTCTCTCCCCTAACATTTTGCACCTCCACGGCAACCCTTCATCCTCTCTTCTCCTCCTCGCCTCTTCTCGCCTCTGGCTAACTTTAGCGATAGAGCAGACCTCCCGCTCCTTCACCTCCCTCCAAATCCATCTCTCCACTTCACACCTCGCTCACCTCTCGCACCTCCCAGTACCTCTCCCTCTCCTCCCACTCATCCACCCCCTGGCGGTACACACTCCGTCAGCAAAAGACGTGACTACACATTCGCGCAGCCCTTCAAGAGAAACCTCACCCACATTTACATGGTGGAGAGATTTGCATGACAGGCGCTGGCGTGTTTCATAGGGGGAGGGATGGATGGATGGAGAGAGACAGAGAAAGCAAGAACAGAAAGAGAGAGAGAGACAGAGTTGTAGGGGGAAAGTATTGGTCTGAATTATTCATCGCTGGTCTATAGGATGAACAAATGCATCAGAGAAGACAGAAGAAAAAACACCTGTCTTATGTTATCTCTCCGGAGTGTGATATCTCTGTATGCTCAAAGTCATCATTTGAAGATGCCGAGCCTATGCCCGAGTCCCCTACTGTACTCCAAGACTGCCTTATACAGTATAGGCTGACTTTATCTCTACATAAGGCTCTGAATTTTAATAAATATTCAAATGTAGTCATGTAGACTGCTTGCTACAATCTGCTCCAACCATCCAGGGGTAATCTGTAAGTTATTGTACAGGCTGCAAGGACTTGTCAGAGAGTGAAAGAGGAGCACAATGGGGCATCACGCCTGAGCCCAGGAGTGTGTTCATTAAAATAAATAGGAGTTTTTGGATGTCTTCCTTCACCACCACAGCTGATGTCACGCCCCTCCTCTTTTCTCTCACTGCAAGGTTGCAGGTTGAAGTTTTCTCGAATCAGCATCCAGCTGCAGCCTTGGCTTTTCCGGGCAGTGAATCACCTCCGATGCCTGTCCTGTTTTTTCAAGGCTGAGAGCAAGGATAGAAACACTCACTCATATTAAATGTTTTATTTGAATCCACAACTGGATTTCAAGTGTGCAGGATTTAAACAGAGGTTATATTCATTCTGACCCTCACGAGAAGAGAAAACACTGCCTGTGTGGTCTCAAAAAGGGACAATAAACAATACAATCTTGTGAAATGAGGCTCAGAAATAATTACAAAGCCTGTGGTTGAATGTTGCCATTGTGAATATGTAGAAGAGATTGTGAGAAAATGTGAGAATGTTTTAATTTGGCCTTGCCTGCCGAGTTATTTCAGGATGGTGGATGGTTGCCGAGGTGGAAATAAAATCTGTACTTGTAACTTGAATATGTATTCCCATGTTTAATTTCACTGTCTGTTGAATCTGTAATCAGATTTTCACAAAATCAGGCTTTGTGTTAACTTATTGTTAATATAATTCATGCTCAAATTTTAATCAGGCATTCTCAATTTTTGCAACAACAATTCTTAACCACACAGTCAAAAACTTGAATTTCTCATGCAGGTTTTTCATTTATTTGAACCATACACCTACACATCCTATTCCCCGCTGAAGCAGAGAGGAAACAATTTTACCATGTCTAGTACTTTTGGTTGCTAAATTACTCTTATCGCTGTTCTAAATTCATAACTCCAGCACAGCAAGGACTAGTGCTCAATCAGTTGCTAAATAATGCTGAATGCACACGGGGGATCATGTCAGTCTGACAAAGCTGGAGCATGATTTGTAGACTCTGTTCAATGTCTAAAGAATTTGTTTTGATGAATTGTTTGATGTAATATTAAATGTAAGTTGGCAGCACAGGTTTGACAGATGTTTTCTCTGTGTTTTCTTCACAGAAGTCCTTCTCTCTGGTGTTGGATGCTCTGGACTACGACAACGACACATCAGACTCAGGTGAAGCTGTGGTTTATGTGTTTGTTTGTCTGTAGTTATTTTTTATTCCATGTCTAGACATAAGCATGAAAAATAGGGGGCTAAAATGAAATAATTTTATTCCTGATGTTTTTCCATAGGTAGAGACAGAGAAAGTTGTGTGTTGGTTATTTTTATGTTCATGAGTTTTGACCAATATGTGAAAATCATCAAAGCTTGGTTAGCCTTTAGCATGCTAGTTGTTTGTTAAATTTTTGTATCCATTATGATTGTACTTACACACTGCCTTGTTTATGTGGTATTTAAAAAACAATCAAACAAACAAAAAAAACTAATTTACTAAAGCAATGGAGCATCAAAATTGATTGGTGTGCCAAACAGGTCAGAAAATGTTGTTAAATTAGCTTTAGCTCAGACTGGCTCTGATCCTGGCTAGCTTTAAGGTACAGTGTGGTTTTTACCTCTGTTTACACATTATTTTTTCAAATAATTTCTATAATTTCTCATTTCTAATTTCATCTTGTTTGCAATGGTACAGTAAAGCACATGTTTAACAGTCAGACATGTTTTGGTTTTTCGGGGCAGCACTCTCGCCCCATCTCACATTATCTACATTTTTGTTTTCAACAAGCAACATTTTCATAGAGACAAACAACACGGGTGCTTGTTTACAAGTATGTGTGGTTCAACATGGTGAAACAATGTGAAAATATCCTTTGCGTCTTTATGTCTGTGATCATATGAGGTTGGAGGGTCTTTTATCCAGACCCTTTAATTTCCTGCTCGTCTCCTTGTTGTTTCTCCTCATAATCGGGAAAAGCTCCATGACAGGGAGTGTGAGCTGCATGCTATAAAAAGCATAACACACACACACACACACACACACACACACACATGCACGAATGGAGACAGATGTTCCTATGCCTTCCTCATTCCTATCATGCCACATTCCTTCCTTTCATCCCACCATCCTCTTCCTCCCTCTCAGCCAGTGGAAGGACCGCAGTCATATCCAAAAGATGGCTGAGATAATGAGGACTGCTCCACAGATCCTTCCCCTTCTCTCCGTTCATCGCTCCTGTCCTCTTCCATCTCTCCTTCCTTCTGCCCTCCAGCGCTGCTCTTACATCTTGTTTGCATTATGTGTCGTTTCCACCTGAGCTCCTGACAGCTTTAACATTGGTTCTAAAGCTGTTCACTAGGCCGGCAGCTTAGCTCAGCCCAAACACAGGCGTCCCACAGCAGTCTGATCGGACTTATCGGGCCCTGCTGCTTATCAGAAAGGATTACTGAGCATGGCTGAAACAGTCTTTGGAAATAGGGAGAAAATATTACGTTCTTTGTGCACCGACAGTGTGACCTTCACTGATTTTTGTTTAAATGAAATGTACTAAGCGTTAATTTGCAGGGGCATACCTTTGTCTTTCAAAGGATACTCCCATTTCATTTGGTTTTATTTCCATAGTTTTGGTCCTCATCATTTCAGTTCTGATGACGTTTTAATCTCCTAACTAAATGCTGGGATTTGGAAAAACAATGTCAAATGGGATGAGAAACAACACTAATATATATACAGTAAAACATGACTGAGCAAAATACAAGGAAAATGATAAATGAACAGAAGAGTTCAGCAGACAATAATTACATAAAAAGAAAAAAATACATGTATAGAAGAAATAGTATTAGATGTGATGACTGAATATAGTGAGCTCTTGATAATGTGTACTTTGGACTTTCACTCCACATCTACACCAACATTTCTGAGGGAGTACTGGCCATGTTTAGCTTGATTAGTAGAATGGTCAGGATTGTCATCCTGTCTGTTTAAATACATACTGTATACACTCTATTACACCTCTGATACTTGTCTTGAGTAGGAAAAATTTCAAAGTGAGAGAAGATGAAATGATTTCATGTTGCAAATCGTAACTTTTAACATGGTAAATATGCTCAAATTGGGACCTGGAGGTTTACTTAAAACCTGACTGGTTGTCTGACCAGTCAAGTTTTTTGCCTCTTGACTTTCAGCATCACACATACCTTAGTTTACTTGTAAATAAGATCAATTATTTTAATGTTTGTGTTCTTTGTTTCTCACCAAAACACAGTGTATGTTTCTTTGAGTCCAAACAAGCGTATTGATTTAACATTTGCCGAGCTGATTTCTGGATGAATTTGAAACCTACATTACAGTCCTCTTCTTCTTTGCGCTCGGTGTCACATCACTACATTTCTCTGCGCATTATCCTTACCAAACGTGGAATGGCACAAAACCAATGACATATGTTCACATATTTATAGGGACATTTTGAGCACAGACTTGCTGCTGCGCTCACCCTCGATTCAACTGTATTGACATAGCACTCACAGCCACAAAACTGCCACCACCACTGGAGAGAAAGTGGAATTCAATATTAGACGCGTTATAATCTAGACCAGCTTGTCTGCAAAATTCAAGACACATGTTTAGACTCAGTGTTTTTATCCGGATGACAATAAGTTCATTGGGAAGAAAGGAAGAATCAAAACAGACAACAAAGGATCACTATCTGGGTGATCTATTGGTTTCCATTGATTTATCTATCGATTTGTGGGTTCATGTAATATGGAATAGCAAGTCAAAAAGGAGAGATCCTGCGGTGTTTTCGCAGCCACAGTCAAGGGCAAGCACTTCACAGCTAATACCAGGCAGTGGGAGACAATCACCAGAGGCCAGAGGAAGAGATTTAAGTGTTCTCTTTACCTGCAGATACAACCCTGTGTGCCTGCTGTTTGCTTCCTCTGTAAAATGCGATTTCAAAAGCAGCTCAGGGCTTCTTGTTTGCTGCTGCATTTGAGCTCCTCTCTCTCTCTCAGTCTCCCTCTTTCTCTCTACTCACTCATTATTGTGCCATCTCATCTAATCACATTACAGAGGAAATCAGACTCGGTTATACACCTTCCCTGCTGTGCTGGCTGATAATGTGTTTTTTTTTTTCTCCCTAAACTCTTTTCGCTTCTCGCTGCTCTTCTTTTTTGCCAGAGATATGGTGATGACGAAATTAGTCCTTTGACGTGACAGAGTAATGAAATAATGATCAGGCCACAATGCACCACAGTCGCGTGATGAGTGTTTGGAAAAGCGGGCCCTCAGATTTGACTGCAGGCGGAGGGCGGTGGAGGAATGGGGCGACGGCTGAGCTAACAGTTCGCTTGGTGGTCTGCTCTGTTCCCATTCCTCTTTAACTCTCTAAAATACACAGTCTCTCTCTCTCACACACACACACACACACACACAGACTGGCTAATATGTGCCCCTGTTTTCATTCCTTTGTGTCAAACCACAGTGATCTCATCTCTCCATCAGGCAGTTTGTTATGTGTGTGTGTGCACTAATAGCTGCTTCCCTTCCTCTTTGGCTCTGTCTGTCACACACACACACACACACACACACACACACACACACACACACACACACACACACACATTGACCGTCCACCCTCCCTCTCTCCATCACCGACTTACTTCCAACAAGGCTTCCCTTTCTGCTTTACTATCTCACAATCTTTCCCTCTTATCCTCACCACCATCTCTTAAATACACACATGCATACACTGAGACACACAGATATACACTCTGCACACATGTATTCTCCGTGCTTGGAGTTAACACCCTGTCAGAGGAGATAATGACTGAGTTGGGGATGACAGCGCCTCTGGGAAATCCCCTCTGGGGGTCAGGAGCAGCAGCCACTGCCCCGGGCCTCATCTGGTCCTCTCTGGTGTTCAGGCTGCCCCCCTCTTTCTCTCCCCTGCAGACCCCCGACCCCTTTTTGTCTGGTCCTATAGCTGACTCTTGCCTCCATTGGAATTTGTACCCAACTTTTTTTTTTTTTTTTTTAGTTCTCTGCTCAGATCCTCCCTGTCTGGTCAAGTGCTGATTGTGGGGCCCAAGAAATTCTGTGCAAATTAAAGGATCAAGTTTAAAGCTGCAATGACTGATTGGCTACATGTAATCTGAAAGAAGTGACAAACCCACAGAGAATAATCACTCAACTCTGCAGTTCCCTCAGCTCGACATTAGGTTTTAGCGTCTTTAACGTCATTGATTAGAGTTTATGGCCACTCTCATCAGTGTTGTTTCCAGCTGCAGGCAGTTTCTTTTCAGTGAAAATGTCTAAAAACCCACTTTTGACCACCTGCTCAGCACCAAACGACTGACAGATACAGTAAGAGACTCACTGCTGAACACAATGGAGCCAAAAAAAAAAAAATCATGTATTTCCCTCAGGAGTTGTTGACCAAATCAGAGCTGAAAGAGAATGAGTACAGGACTGTGGACAGGTGACATAAAATAAAAGTGGATCTGGTTTTTCTTTCCTCCATCCTCCCTCAGGTCAGTTAATTGAGCGAGTCCTCCTCTCCTCCATGTTGAACCCTGGCGAACAGTGGCAGACGTATCGTCACCACGGCCGGACCCTCAGCCTGGAGTACCGGCTTCGCTTCCGCTGCGACTCCAATTACTATGGACCTTTCTGCAACAAGCTCTGCCGAGCCCGCGATGACTTCTTTGGTCACTTCAGCTGTGACTCCAGCGGCTCAAAGGTCTGCATGGAGGGCTGGACCGGGCCAGAGTGCAAAGAAGGTGAGAGAGGAAACCTATCCTGTATTCATTTTGAAAAATGTGAAAGTCATGTATAAAATGAGAATCAGTCTTTATCTGTGTTTGGTATTGAGAGCTGTGAAGAGCAACTATTTTGACAATTAATGAATCATTTATGTAATTTTTCAAGAAAAAATATCAAACATACTCTGATCCCAGCTTCTTAAAAGAGACTTTCTATCTTCACCTAATGTTATTTAAACTGAACAGCTCTGGGTTTTATTCTTTAATTCTGACACTAGCAATTTTGGCCTCAACATGTTTTGAGGCCACTGATAAGAAAATTTAGAAAATGTTTTTGCTCTCCATTTATTTTTCCACTAGCCCTAGAAGGGGGCTTCCTCTTTGGCAATACTTCCCAAGGTTTCTTAAAAGGTTTTTCCACGATGTTGTCTTTGTTTTCCTGTTTAATTTTGCTCTTTGAAATCATCTGATTGGGACCAAGGGCTGTTCAAATAAACTTGACCTGTAGCTTCACAAGTTATCTGTGAATCAGTGATGGTATTTTCAATTGCTGGATATGTTGTTTTGGAATCTAACACACATACTTACTTAAAGTGACTGGCCTAATAAACGTCCTTACTGTCCAAAAATATAAGACTAATCAGGCATAAGTTTACACATATTTGCTGTTCATGTCAATGAGACAAGTAGTGACAGCTTTCAGGACTCATTACACTGACCCTCTCCAGTAGAGCCATATCATGTAGCTTCAGTGGACAGTGTGTGTGTGTGTGTGTGTGTGTGTGTGTGTGTGTGAGGGATTATTCTCCGTCTGTCCATGACTCATCAGCCGGACGACCTCACTGTGTGACCTCGGAGCGCTGCCATCATGTTGCGATGGTAAAAGTGAATGGAGGAAACCAGAGTGGAAACCATGGGAACCCTGAAGGACACAGTTTAAGGACATCCTGCAGCCCTGCCCATCCAGCCCCTGTCTAACTTCATCCGACTTCCTCCTCAGCAGGTCGCTGATTGGGCTGGAGAGAAGCAGGAAGTTTGAAAAATTAGCCAGGGTGCTTCTGTTACCCCCTGTAGGTGACTGATCATGATGAAGTTCAGGGAGTTGTCAGTTCTCCAGCTGGACACGCTGAATAAGTTAACTGCTCAAGTAAATAATCTCACAATGACATACAGGTTTAAAGTAGTCAAAGTAGTTAAAGTTTCAGTTTTTCAAGTCTGTCTGAAAACATTAGTCAGGTGCCTTGATGAACAATGAAAAGGGTTTTATTTGTTGTAATATGAGTCTATAGCAGTTTGAGCTGGTCAAATCAAGTGATAGCTTCCAGCCTTTTTAATATAAAATTCCCCTTTCTGTTTCCCTGTTGAGCTATCACAGAGAGGTGGTGACAAAGAGAGAATTTTATACTAAAAAAGGCTTTAACTTCGACAGATACCCCCTTGATTGAAATAATTGGGATGGCTGAAGCCTCATATTATAACAACCCACTTAAAATAGAGGTGGACTCGCAGGAGATTTTTAATGGCTGGTGTAAACAGGTGGAACAAAAAGAAAACCAGTTTTGGTGTTCATATAGACACCGAACAGTTGTTTGAAGACAGACTTGAGATTTAGATAAAGAATTTAAAGAAGATAAAGAAGTAAGTTTGAAGACTCCTATTCCAAAAGTCGTCAATATCTTTGAGTTTTCAACTGGGTGATATTTCCTAGTTCCTACATTTACGGACTGCTCGACATCACCTGTGACAGTGGCTCACAAACTGGGTGGTGTATGTCACATTCATGTCACACTTAAACCGCAATTATGAGCAGCTGACCTTCGACACTGATCATATCTCTAGTGCTGGCTGGTTATATCAAAAACAAACAAACAAACAAACAACAACCCCAATATTAGTCAATACAATTGACAATACAAAGAGCTAAGCATTGAGTAAAGTGTAAACTCTGGGCGTTTTTCTTGTTCTTCTCTGATTGGAGCCACAGTTGTATGAATATTATTATTGTGGTGACACAGATGATCAGTTGTTGTTGTTATTGTTATTGATTTTTCCTGGGTTTTTTAAGCTTTAACAGGGATGCATGACAGTGGTTTTAGAGCCACAGATCTATGTTATGTTGCACTAATTGGGTGCATGTTTATAGATGTGGTGATATCACATGGTTTTAATGTCCAGTAACTCGACTGGATGTCATCTCTGTCTCATTGTTACTGTTTTCTAGTCTCTAACAGTTCTTGTTTTTCGTGTGTGTGTGTGTGTGTGTGTTTTGTTCACAGCGGTGTGCCGGCAGGGGTGTCATCAGGCCCACGGCTCCTGCACTGTACCTGGAGAATGCAAGTAAGTCAGAGGATCGCTTGGAAAAAGTCTGAGGAAGATTCAACTCATCAGTCACAACAAGATAATCCCCACAGTTCAGCAGCACACTGCAGTGTAAAGCAATATGACTAAAGACAGTGATATGAAGCCTGTTGTAATTTCCTGAACCTTTTCTGAAACAGTCAGTCACAGATGGTGCCTTTATTCTGGCCCAGCCAAAATGCAATATTGATGTTTTGTTGTTTTTGAACCTCATCCTGGATTGGACATCTGCACTGTGGTCAGAATCCAATGAAATCCTGCAGCAAAAGGCAGGTGCAGCTTTGCCTGAACTGGTTGCTGTAGTAGTTGCAACAGTGATTAATTCTTCGCAAACGTTTTGCTGAAGTTTGATGAGTTTTCTCAGCTTTTCCATTTTTTTACAGTGTGGAACTGGTCCATAACCGTAACTATTAATCCTCATCAACATGACGTGAACAGATGTCTCTCTGCTCACCTCTTCCAGGTGTCATTATGGCTGGAAGGGTCCTCTGTGTGACCAGTGTGTGACGTTCCCCGGCTGTGTGTACGGGAGCTGCACCGAGCCCTGGCAGTGTGTGTGTGACGTCAACTGGGGAGGACTGCTGTGTGACAAAGGTCAGATGTGTGATGTGATATTAAGACTCTGCAGCAGAGATGAAAGACAGCATTAATATTCCATCAAGGGGATTTCATTTCTGTTTGTCAATCTGTTTCCCTCCTTCTGTTCAATTCAACATCCCAAATATGTAACTGGAGCCACCTGTATTGAGGGCACTGCACCAGATTCACATGATCCTCACTTAAACATCCCATCCTGAACTCCCATCATTTCATCAGATACATAATGTAATCTGTTAGGAAAAGAACAAACAATAATTCAGTATAGTATATCAAAATTAGTGAAAAACACCAGTTCACTCTCTGAAAACAACAACCCTTATGGCCTGTAAACATATATTTTCCTATCAGATTTTTTCTTTTTCCTTTCTGTGAATCTTAAGGTTTTAGGAATTCAAACTGCACTTTACTCTTTAAACTCAAAAAGGCATTGATGGATTCTGGGAGCTCTGGGAGTGAGGAGACATGAATCAATCACTGAGACAAATACTGAGATACTCATTCACTGGGAACACCGTGGTGAATGCTGATTGTCGCATCAGTGTGTTGATTACTTCTCGTTTTGGCTAGCAGCTTATTTTTCATGAGAATTTTATTTCACTGTCCAACATTAATACTAAACTTGAGGACTGTGTCACAATGCATTAGTTTGTCAGGCGTTGTCTTCACACACCTTCTGCTCCTCTGTATGACAAAACTCCCTCTGGGCTTCACCCTCCACTCTGAAACTTTTCCCACCAACACCACCATCATTATCCCTGGATATAACCGCCCACCACCCTCCTCTGTCCCAGTGTGGGAGCTGGGATCTGGGAGCCAAACGGGTGCCCACGGGACAGTGTATTGTGAAGAGGAAAGGCGATAGCCTTGGGTAAGGTGAATGTGAGCGGGGTTGGGCCGGGCGCTCTTAGCTAGGTGGGGTCCTAAGCTGTTTCTGTGTATTCAGAAAGGCTCTATAAAGAGCTGTGGTGAGACAAAGAGACTGTGGGCACGGAGGAGATCATTAGAGAAAGCAAAGCTTTAATCAGACCCAACACTGGGGACAACAGGCCCTGCAGCTACTGGCCTGCACCAGTCAGCAGACTGAGCCGACCTGGATACACTTCAGCCTCTGTGCTGTGTGTGTGTGTGTGTGTGTGTGTGTGTGTGTGTGTTGTGCTCTCTTGAAACAGCTTAAGCTGAAGTTAACCTGGATCTTGCAACCTCATGCCTTTATCTCTTCTCCACTTCATTTCTCTGCTGTTTTGTGCTGTGAACTAAATAATATAATAAATACAATTCTTTTAACCTTTTTTTTTTTTTTTTTTTTTTTTTTTTTTTTTTTTTTTACTGTTTCAGATCTTAACTTCTGTGGCACTCACCAGCCCTGTAAGAACGGTGGGACCTGCACCAACACTGAGCCAAACGAGTACAAGTGTGAATGCCAGGAAGGTTTCAGAGGGCGCAACTGTGACATTGGTGAGTGTGGCCTCACAATACAGTCACTGAACCACTGAGGAATTTAAAAGTTAGTTTAATTACTGCACATGGATACAGCAGAAAACAAATGTGAAATGAAAGAGATGTACAATGTGGTAAAGGGACCGAAAGTTAAGGTCAAATTGAACATCTTAATTATTTAATTATTAGGCGAACATAAATGATAACAGCGATAATAAGTGATAACAGGAATTTGTCAGAATTTTGAGAAAGAAGCCATTTTAATTTTACACTGTGGGCAGGTTAAGTGCGCTACAATATTAAATACCTGTGTGGATATCCAGGGCCTTTAAAGTTTATCCTCTTTCCTTCTCCCTCGTCTCTTTCTTCTCCCATCAGTCGAACACGCGTGTTTGTCGTCTCCATGTATGAACGGAGCCACCTGTGTGGAGGACCCAACGGGCTTCAGCTGCATCTGTACCGACGGCTGGACCGGAAACACCTGCGCAGATGGTGATTGTCAATATACCACCTCCCTCCCCAGACACACAAATACACTCGCACACAAACACCTCAATCGCACACACACACACACACACAACTCTGAGCTGAGGGGCCAGGCAGTGCGAGATTGTCTGTGATTGGTTGTTATTGGATCAAAGCCAGTGAGTGACTCTAATCAATCCAACAGAGGAAGCTAAATTAGCCTGAACACAAACAGTATCAACAGCAATCAGTGATCTGTCTTGCCCCTCTGTCTAGTCCAGCGTGCGTTTGTGTGTGTGTGTGTGTGTGTGTTTGTGTGGGCATGCATTTACATGTGTATTTGCATCGACAAGAAAAGCAAGAGACTGAGGTGGAGCAACTCTATTTCTCTAATATAAACAGAGATGACGTTGTGAGTTTTTTCCTTTTTAATGGCAGTGAATCGAAGGTTTGTCGTATTTTGCCCCTGGATATATTGAGGTTTTGTCTCAATCCAGATCCAGATGAAGCAGACTGATGTCACTAGCACTTTAGGAATGACCACTCAGTCAGTAGATTGGCTTCTCCTGTCAAGGACAACACTGAACTCCAGATTGTTTGTCATGAGTCATACTGTCCACAAAAAAGACCAAGGATTCCCCTAAAAATTAAAGTCATGCTGCCTACTCACCAAAAAAAGGTACAAAAGTTTTAGGACTAACGAGTGTCAGCTGTGCTCCACTCCTCTTCCTCAGTCACATCCACAGAGACAAGTGAACACTATCAGCACAGCCATTAATCACATATGTGAGAATTTGCGCTGCAACATCCGGTTCCCTTGTGGTGTGCGTGTGCGTGGGAAAAAAATTAAAACAAGTTGTTTTGGACCAAAGCGTCTGCCAAGTGAATGTAATGTAATCAGGTTTTGTTTGCTCTGTGAGGAAACTGAGACCACTGCTAAACAGAAAAACAATACACACTTGTGTTTAGAACAGGAATGACATGTTGTTGTTGGCTTTTGTCCGCATCAGTTGTGGTGGCATTAGTTTGCTGTATGCTAGACTATCTAACTTTGGCCTTTGCAAAGATCTTGATATCACCATGATGCATGATGACACCAGCTGAAAAGAGCAGTTCACAGCCACAGCAGTGACATTATGTTATGTCCAAGAGAGTTGGAGAGTTTATTCTGACTCTGCAGGCACACGTTGACTTACAGTATACAGTGTAATAAACCACATGACGAACATATGATTAAGATGCATTTCTGCATCACAACAAATTGACAAAGGTTCCTCAGTGTTTACCATGAGATTGAGCCATTCACTGTGTATTTACATGCACTGAGGTCACTGTTAGTAACCTGATTTCTTTACTGCCATTTAAACACAAAACACAGTTTTTGGTCTCTTTGTTCGCCATAAAAGACAACATGTGGATAATAACAACATTGTACACAAGAAAACAAGGCAGGAATGGCATCGTGGAAGGATGAAATGAAAAATCATTTAATATAAAGATGCATCCTTGTATTCAAAATAATTTAATTCAAGGTTCAACTATAACTTGAAGGAGTACTTCTTGTCATTTAAAAAAAAAAAAGAATCAAAATTGAAACAGCAGAAGTGAAGGAAGCTTGTTTTTGGTGAGCAAAATTCAAAACTGCTGCAGCCTACATTTCCCACAATGCAATTCGACAAATGTCACCCTCTTTTAAACTCCACACTCCCAGTTTGTAACCTTGATGATGTAACTGGGATTAGTTTCCCAGACTTTAGAAAGCTTCTTTTAAAACCGCAGAAGATATTATAAAGGTTGTTGTGAAAAGTGCAGTGGCCTTTAAGAGTAAAAATGGTGGAGTGCTCCTTTAAGGTGACAGCAAGGAGCCTTCAGAAGTCTAAATAAGTTTGTCACCTGTCTATGTGTAAAAATCTGAAATTCATACTGTCCTGTCTTTTAATTAAATATTTACTTAAAATATTTAATGCAGTTACAGGGAAAGTGCATTGAATCACATAATTTGACACCCCCCACCCCCTGTACACACTACACCACACTGGCTTTTAAATCAGTCCTCACACTTTGTAAGATCTCCCACTCGCGTATTTTGAGGTGTGAATAAAGGTCAAACATGTTTTTGGCTGCAAAGTAACAACTGAGCTGTCACAACAGTCTGTCTCTGGCTCGATCATGTGGTCCATCTGTGGGTGTGTATGTGTATGAGAGACTTAGGTGTATACCAGGTTTGAGCTCATGTTGTGTGTGTGTGTGTGTGTGTGTGTGTGTGTGTGTGTGTGTGTATGTGTGTGTGTGTGTGTGTGTGTGTGTTGAGGGCAGGTGAGATTTGATTGCTCAGGTTATGGTCTGTCAGAGCTGTGTGTGTAAACAAGCATCGTTCCACATCCTCTGCTTTCACCTCGATCAGGAGAAACGGCGCTGCAGGTCGCTCAGTGGCGTGTAAACACTTCAGCAAGGAGCATGTTTATCAGAGAGAGAGACTAAGAAGAGGAGAAAGACAAACAGAGGAATGAAGGACTTGTTTATTTTTGCTTTGGTTAGTCACTCTTGTTATTTGTTGCTCGGATGCCGGTCTATCTCTGTCTCTGTATGTGTTGTGGGGGGGGCTCCTCAGGGGAATACACAGTGAGAGGATTGTCAGGCTTGCAGGGAATGACAACCAAAACCACAACACAGCCCTGTTTTCAGACTAGATTTATATATATATACATATATATAACCAATATTAATTAAAGGCTTCTTTGTTTGTTATGAATCCTCTGTCTAGTTTTGGGAGAAGTGCCGCTGGCTTGATGAGGTTATTATTACTCAGGGTTGGACTTAGGGTCAGGAGGATGCAGGGTTAGGTAAATGAAAAAAGGTTATGAGAGAGACAGAGAGCTCTTGAGTGAAAGACGTATATCGCAGAGATATGCATGGGAAATGTTATGATGCCACTACTGCACAAATATGCCATGTGTAATGGGAAGTTATGCACGGTTAACCCCTAAACTCACTATCTGTTTGTGCTCTTTTCCCTCACATTCCCTCAGTCTCTTTATCTGTTTTTAATTCCTTCTCAGAGTGGTGGAACCAGGCGTGGCAGCTCTGTTTTTCTATTTCTATTTAAACCCCTGTCTGTCTCTTCTCCCACCATCCTTTCCTTTATTTAAATTCACTCGCTGCTCCCTCTCCCTCCCTCTCTCTCTCTCTCTCTCTCTCTCTGGGAAAGATTTGAGGTGTCAGCCATGTATGTGTGCGGCAGATGATTGTATTTATCATTGTTTGCACAGAAACCAGAGCAGCAGAAGAAAGAATGAAAACACCAGCCACCGAAGCATCCGCATACCAATGCTACAGTTCATGGCGGCACCACACGCAATTTACACACATGCTCAAAATGTCTCCTTAATATTCACACACACATTCCCCTTACACAGACCAGTAGTTCATGTACTGTGTTTCCTCTTCCCTCTTCCCAGTGGTGAGGCAGTGTGATCGGAGCCCTTGCGGTCGTGGAGCGACGTGTGAGGAGGCTCCTGGAGGTTATCGGTGTCTGTGCCCGCCTGGATGGACCGGCAGGACGTGCCAGCTGGGTCAGTGGGTCAGGATTAAACAGCTGTCACTTCAGTGGGATTTTACATGTATTATATATACATGTAGAGGGTTACTGCCTATGATTAATGGTAGCCTCTTATGCTCATTCTTCAATATATTCAAAGATATATATGAATATATATGACACATTCCAGGACACAGAGGCAAAGTGCTTTATTAGGGAATTATTAAAGTAAAAATGATTCAATCAGGAGTAAAAGTAGGGCTGGGCAAAATGACAGTATTATTCCTTACTGACTTAAAGCAAAATCATGGTGATAATATGATCTTGTCACTTTATCATTTCTACACATTTCTTTTTCCCAAATGAATGACTAATAATTACCAAAGTTAGTTACACAAGGTCAGTTCAGTAACCGTTGTGGATGGAGCTGCCCAGATGTCACAAAAATGCTGATGCCACGTTGGCTTCAAGTTGAGCCTGAAAGTTCATTCCTGACCTTAGAAATAGAAACTGAAAGAAACAGGTTCACCACCAAGTCTGGAGCTTTCAATTGGCAATCTGAACTAGTTTGGTTGTTCATGTATGAAAAAAGGTTCTCATGTAACTTAATGTAAAACAATGGAACACAGTTCACTGGTTTGAACATTAGTTTAATAAGTCAGAGAAATATTTCATTAAAAGACAGGAGAAGCACACTCTCAACTGCTTGAGGTGTAAACTCAAGGACCACTGCCTCTAAAAAACATGAAAAAAACAAGATGGCACACCCATTGCTAATGACTCCAGTCAACACTTCACCACACAAACTGGCTTCATTATCAATGAAACTACTGGGTTTCATTCAGCAGTGAAAACACATGGAAGCCTTGAGTGTGTGACTGTTTTACAAACTGTGTGGTAACGTTTTCATTGCTAGAACCAAGAGTGCAGATTGTGAATCAGCTTACACGAGGCATATGATATACTGTGTGTACTGAAATACAGTGCAACTAATCAATAAAATGAACAGAGCAGAGACAATAAAGTTGGTGCAAAAGGATTTTATCTGAGTAGAACAGTTTAATGCTTCAAAAGTTTAGCATGCTGGGGTGATCATTTCTCATCATTAAAGTATGTCTCCACAGTTGTTAATACAGTGTTCTGTTAATAAGAAAATCTGATGTTTTTCATCTTCAAAGGAATCCAGTCAAAGGATTTTTAACACTGATCCTCCAACAAGCAAAAATCAACCCTAGCTGTAATACACAGCTGGTTTCAAAAGCTGCAAAAACCTGTTTTTCAATAAGTGATTATGTTCCATTTGAGGTGAAATATGCATTTAAAACACAAATTAGTGAAGCAGAAAAAGCCAGCGGTGTGTTAATTCTCCTATCAACTCATCCTGACTGTGAATCAGTATTCACTAAATGCACCGTCACGTCTCTCTGGGCTGCATTCGCTCATATTGACAAGTATGCTCCCAGAGGGTTATTGTGTTAGATAGTACAGCAGAGGGAATATTGTCCAGAATCAGGTCATAGGCACACACACACACACACACACACACACACACACACACACACACACACACACACACACACAGAAAGAGACTGTATATACACATACAAAAGCTTGGGGGTTATGAAGTAAAAACTGAGACATATTTCAGGATGACAGCTTCTCCTACTCCTCTGTGTTACAGTGATATGTCACTCTGACACTTGATAATCCCCCATAGTTCCACATCACAGGTCAGTAGCTCACAGTATAACACGCACACGCGCAGACACACAGCCATACGCAGTTTTCAAACACAAGTGATAAAACTCTTTATAGCCTGAGCCGACAGGGAGAGAACATCAGCAGAGGCCCAAATGGTGAAAAGCAATTATACCTTCTATCAGTTTCACTCTTTTATTAGTCGACTTCTGTCCCCACATTTTCTCATGTTCCAGGCGAAATCCCCAGGCTTTTTCCATAGATAACACCCTCCCACACACACACACACACACACCCTGGCAGTGCTAAATCCTAATAGGCCTCTCGCTGACGCTAACAGGTTTAGATTACCTATAACTGACTGACTACTTCCTCTTTATTCATTCAGCATTTCTTTCTAATCCTCCTCCTCTCCTATCAGAGCCAAGCCCTGAGGGGTTCCTGTGCTTTAACGCTCTCAGTGTGACAGAGGGTGGGAAAAGACACACATAAACTTAACAGGAGCACTGGGTGCAGCAGGCGGGGGGGCATAAACAAAGAAGATGCGAGAGGATGCTGCAAGGCACTACTTTGGATGTACAGTGCATTTGTAAACATAATATTCAGTGGGATCTGTGAGAGGCATGTGCATCCTGTTGGCGCCTGCCCAGCAATTCTCCACTTCACAGTTCATTTCAAGCATCCACTTCAGAATCTAATTTAACTTTGGTTTAAGTGGATGGTCAGGGCTCAGTGGGAGGCACACAGGATTAGTAGTTTTATGGGATGTGTGTCTCTTAGATAAAGGGATATACGTGATGATTTATCTTCTTTGAATGAGACGTTTAATTAGTATAGTGCTGTTTGCGTGTTATGCAACAAGATTACATATACTTAATGTTATTTATATTGGCCCTCTGTTTTTGAGGCACTATATTTGATCTCCACTGAAGCCAACTTAGACTTTCTATATGAAGAGTTTATCCAAAAGCACTGGTACATGCTCAGTATTAGAGACTCTCCTGCCATTGCCCTTGACCGTGGCACTTAAGTCAGATCTTTACCTGATAATCAGACTGAATCTGACTGAGAACATTTTGTTACACTTCGATTTGAACTGCTAAAGACGACAGGGATGTAGGCAGCCATTAAGAGGTTTGGTACCAGGCCACTGACTCCAAAACAGATAATATAAGGGGGACAAATTTCCCAAAAGTGATCAATAAAGTATATTTAAAACTATTATAAAACAAATATGAGCTTTAATGTTGGCTTAACTGATCAGCACTCTGTATAAAGCCTGCAATTAAACTTCTCTTGACTCATCAAGTGAGCTACAAATTTAATTTCAGCTGGTTTCAATGGAAACATTTAATTTCTGATGATGGCATAATTGCTATGTGACCTGTTTTCTTACTACAAACTGGTCCCGTATGTGTTGTGTTTCCAAACTGAAAAGAGGACAAAATATACTCAAATATACTGTGTAATATAAGTCAGTATTTTTACTAGTTTTACTCACTTTTTGAGTATAGATACTTCTTTGCCGGAATGCAATGTAGCCATTTCAGCTGAGACAGAGATGAAACATTGCTTATTTTACATTTCATCAGTGTCCTCTTTTGCTTTGTCCCTTCAGACACCAACGAGTGTGAAACGGGTATATGCGCCCACGCCCGCTACTGTCGCAACTTGATCGGTGGATACCTGTGTGACTGCCTTCCTGGATGGACGGGGCCAAACTGTGACATCAGTGAGTATGAAAGGAAAGGAGAGGAAACAAAATGACAGAAAAGGAGTGAGAGGTGATATTCCTGTGGCAGGCGGTGAAACATGAAGGGCCTCTGTGGATTATGTTAAAACAGCAAGTCCCCTGCTGTCGCTGTGAGCGGGAGATCGTTTTACTCCAACTCCAGTTCAATCAATTATCTGTCACAGGGTTTCACTGAAATACACTAAAAATTTAACATTAACCAATAAGACTGTGTGTGAAGTTTTGTTTTGGATTATTATCTCCTGTTTCATTTTGCTGTTAAACGATGTAAACTCCAACATCATGTATTCAAATCACCTATAATGCATGTCAGTCTGTTCTGTTTTTACGTGTCTTGTCCTTGTGTGACAGGTTAATATAGTGTTTCTGCTTTCTCTGCTTTCTAGGGAACAGCAGCTGTCAGGGTTTGTGTTTGAACGGTGGACGCTGTGAGGTGAGAGTCTCGGCTGCCTCCCTCTGTCTGCTTAATTTGCCTGTTGCCTCTGCATATCAGTCACAATACTGACCTCCCTCATTGTCCTCCCCTCGCTCTCTCCTTTACACTGTGGCAACATTGTCATCTTCTCTGTGTCATTCCATCATCTGTAAAAGGCAATCACTGTAATAAGGTTAATAGCTTATCCACTGCCGCTTTTCCCCACTTCACTGCTCTCTCTGTTTTACATACATATATGTAATATACACCTCTGTCATACCTAGGACCAGGTGTCAGGGTCCAGATGCTGGTGTCCACCTGGTTTCACTGGGAAATACTGCCAAAACAGTCCAAGTCCCTGTGACAGCGCCCCCTGTCTGCACGGAGGACAGTGCACAGAGAGGGATGGGAGAACGGCCACCTGCAACTGTCCCGCGGGATATTCAGGAATCTTCTGTGAGGTTGGACAACACTCAGATTCACAGTGTCAGTCATGTGTTGTCATTAACACCAGATAAACAAGATTAAATGAACTAGATTAACAAAAGAATGTCAAAAAGAGTGACATACAATAAAAGACCAAGAAAAATTGTGTTAATGGAAATCCTTTAAACACTTTATAGAACGTGTCAGGTAAAATATATAAAATCAAATTCAAGTTTTAAAAAAATGTAAGTACAAAAAATGGTTGAAAATTTGGAAATGTCAGGGACTATTAGGTACATTTACACATAAATCCACAGGTTTGAAACATATTAATATGAAATATCCCAAATATGAATTGATTACCAGGATCAGTAGCCTGACAATACAACAATAGTTAGTACTTTCTCAAGCAATGTAAAGAGCTTAACACTTATATTGTATTTTATCGTGTTTTGTGGAAGTGTGCACTTCCAGCAACAAGGACTGTCCTCCATCACGCACACTGAAAACACATCAGGACAGGAGGAACAATTACAAGAAAAACCATTTCAGTGTTCATTTTGGCAGATGACTATTTAAATACAGGCTTGAAAAACTGTGACCTTTAAAGTGAAATTAAGTCTTACAGTTTCCCATTTTTATTTCAGATTGTGTTGGACCTATGCAACCCCAACCCCTGCCAGCAGGGGGTAGCCTGTCACAGCACAGAGGGTAGGTACATGTGTGCCTGTCCCGAGGGTTACTATGGTAACGAGTGCACAAGCCTCAAAAGTCCCTGCATTGGTCAACACTGTCCAGGTAAGAAAAATATACACGTGTGTAAAAATGTACAAAATTGTTGTGAACTCCAGTCTAACCTCTCTGCCTTCCGTCCTGCAGGTGCCATGTCGGACACGACACATGGAGGCATCAGCTTCTACATGATCCTGGTGGGCATCTTAGCATTAGTGACGGTCTGCGGCTGCACTGCCTGTGCTTTCATCCTTTCCCACCTCCATCGAAAGCGGAAAAAGCAGCAGGCCGTCCCACAGGAAGAAGGCATCAACAACCAGAGGGAGTTTGTCAACCTCATCAGAAACGTGGACCGTCCCGTGCCCCTTCTTCCCCCCGCTGCCCCGCTCACGCAGCCTCCAGCCCCTGCCCCTGTCTCACGTTGCTACGAGGAGATTGAACTGACCCTTCCACCTTCCCCGGCACCCTCACACCCCTCGCCGGCGTTAAAGCCTGCCCATGCTCCCAAGCTGGACATTTCAAACCGGGACAGGGAGAAGTTGAACCGCTTCCACTACACAGACAACCAGGAACTTGAGGTCTGACCCTTGAACTTTTGGGCATCTGAGGAGCTTTTTTAATTCTATTTTGCGTCCCTTGCACTCTTTTGCTCACAGGACCCTGCGTTCAACTACTGCCACTATATCACAGTTGCAGATATGAAAATGCGAGGCAACCCTATGACCTTTGTGCGCTCAGATGGCAGATTGGCAAACACCTGAGGAGCAAAAGCTGCTAAGAAGAGGGGTCAAAAGTCTTACTGTGTTGACTTCTTTGAGTCCATTTTGAAGACTGTGAGAAGCAGTGGGTGCATGATGTTTGACTGAAAGACTTAAAGACATGCCTTGGAGTGCCTGAGATACTGTCAAGAAGAAGTGGAGGATCAGCCTGTGCAGGAGCCTCTCAACATGTTTCCCAGTCCACGACGCCATCTGATTGGTGTTCAGACCTTTGTGTTTCAGACTGAACTCTGACAGATGGAGCGGATGCCTATTTAACACTCAGTGTGTTTCTGTGTCTGGTTGTTCATAAAGTGTGTGTGAGAGTGAAAGCGAAAGAGAGAGTGTATAGTATGAGTGTATGTGAGGGAAAAAGGAAGGACAGAAGGATTTTACTGAAGAAAACAAAAATGATATACTTGTCAAAAGAGAGTGCATACTGAAAACTGTTTTAAGACTATACACTGTTGCCTGCATCATCTCTGTAATACTACAGTTTGTCAAAGATGTATGATTTTTTCATACCTGCGTGTAAAATAGCTTTTTTGTACATAAATATATTGTACATATTGACGCCCATTTTTGTACTGTGGTTTGGTCTGAAAGTATCTCTGTATTACTTTGCTCTGTTTGTCCCATTTCACTTTACATTTGGAACAACCAGCACATGTGGATTGTAATAAAGGTGCATTTACCAACTCTATTTTATTTTTTAGTGCCTATAATCATTCATCACCAGTGTGAGGCCACAGTTGCTGCTAGAGGAAGGTGTCAACACTGCCAGAAAAAGATTAACAACTATGCTCTTAAAGCTTCTCACCTTTTTTATGTGTACATAACAAGTACTTACTTACTAATATCATTGTCAGAGATCTCTTTTGCTGTATATTTATTATGTCACATTCAACTTCTTTTAGCTTGAAGTCTGAAGTGCTCACAGTACAGTCCATCTTTACAACTTTGTAATTTGCTCCAAGCAGTGTTCAAACTTATTTTAAAAACTTTCACAGTTCCCATATGGACACCAAATATGTCAACATTTATAAAAATGTGTAAATTATACATAAGACACATAGAATATTCCCATTTTATGAAATACTGCAGCCATAAATAAAATGGAGTTTTGAATATTTCTCACTGTAATGAGGCTTTACAATCTGTACAATAAGAAAAACTGCCTCCGCCCTCAGGAGGAGCAACATTATTGCTCCATTATACAGCTTTAAAAGAATAAATAGATACAGTGAGATTTTTTCTACTCTTGGGGGAAATTTTAAAGAGGTAAGAAGAGAAAAATATTGATAATGAATAGATGAATAAAAATGATGTGTAAAATTATCAACAAGGGCAAGAACAGAGTAAAGTTCTTCTTACCCTTCTTATCCAGAGTGCACTTTTTAGACCCTGCTTCTTTCATATCACGGTTGAATGCTCAAAGGGAAGATATTTCATCATGAAGCACATGGCTCACAGCCACTTTCAGTGGGTCAGTGGGTCGCACTGTATACACAAGGTCTCTCTCTCTCTCTCTCTCTCTATCTATCTATCTATCTATCTATCTATCTATCTATCTATCTATCTCTCTCTCTGACACACATTCACAAACAATGATGCTGACGGTGCCAGGAAAAAATGGAAAACCACCTGACTGACCTCAGTCTTCCTAGAAAACGACTGCGTGGTTGTGAGAAACTTGTCTGTTAGGTTGTAAGTTGGTAAAATTTACAGTAAGTTACAAGAGTAGTGGGCTTCTGAGGATAATGCTACAATTTAAAACTATCTTTAAACTATCTCAGGCTGATGTTAAAAAGATAAATTTGTGGTAAAATGACAGTGTGTGAAAGGAAGAGGTTTGTGTGTCGGGGCAGTGTAAAGTGACTGCAAGGTCACAGCAGCGACAGTTAAAAGGACAAATGGATGTTACACATGTGACCTCTGACCTGTGCAAATGGCTAAAGGCTGGAAATGAACACAGACTTCCTGTCACCACCCTGGTAAGAAGGAAATGTAGGAAATAGTTTACACACACACACACACACACACACACACACATGCACACATGCACACACACTCTCTATTGTATGTATAGGAACCTCTCTACACCTGCTGTGAGGCCCAGGATGTCAGACTACTGCTTCCAGATTAGAAAGTTTACATTCAGCTGACAGGTAGCTGCGTCCCAGTCCAAACACTTTAATGTTCCTATTGTACGTATTAAAATACATGTTGCATCTCAGCTCCTGGTCTCTGTCATCATCGTTCCCTTCAACTTTGATGACCTCAGCTCGAGGCTAAACTCACAATTATGACTAGAGGAAGAGATAGTCAAATCATTTAGTTAAGTAAACATAACAACTATATAAAAATACTTCATTACATGTAAAGTTCTGCATTCAAAATTTGACTTAAGTAGAACTATTACAGAGTATCAAAAGTAAAAGTATTACAGTCACACAGTGACACTTTAAAGTTGTAGTTGGTTTAAGGTTGTCATATGTTTTGTTCCTAAAATCAATCAAATCCAAACATATATAGAGTCTACAGCTGTCAGATAAATCTAGAAAAATACAGTCAAAGTATCTCAAATTTGGGCTTAAGCTCAGCACTTGAGTGAATGCACTTTATTACTTTCTATCACTGTTTTTTATATTTCAGTTCATCTTTGAAACAGAAAGAAGCTTGAAGACAAAACTTTCTGCAAATATATGGGTTATGTGGGGTTTAAGCAGTGATTGACTTGTCACTGGGGATCAGAGTTTCAACGTTTATACGAGGCCTGTAGCGTACAAAATATGCTGTTATAAAGACAGTTAGTTCATAAAACTGCTTTGAGTTGCAGTTATCAAATTCAGTTCACTTTATTTCACCAGGAGAATTTCAAAAGTAAGGTGGACCTCAAAGTTATGGACGTTTACATTGTCCTGCAGGGACATCTTGTGGCCATATTGCTGCCATGTTTGTCAGTGTGTTGAGTAATTAACAGAAAACCTCTGACATGATAGTATTACTCTATCTAATTGTGAATAGATATGATAATTTTATCTAATAACTGAATGCTTGTTCAGTGAATAGATTTTCAGATGATAGTGAAAATGCCCATTGCCATTCCCTAAAACCTAAGTGAACATATTCAGCTTGCTTTTGTTGTTTGACCAACTCTATCAAGTAACTGAGAAATTAATGTAATCGTTTCAGCTTTAAAGTACTGGTTGGTTTCTGGGGTGGGGGGCTGGGGGGTCTTGGCCCTGGGCCTTGTAGCGGGTTTATCTGGCCATGCATGTGACTGCTTTATCTGCTGATCAGAGTGATGGCCTGTGGAAAGAAACTGTTCATCTGTTTATATTTGTTTCGGTGTGCATTATTCTGCAGCATCTACCAGAGAAAATATGTCCGTTTTTTACACTTTGCAAGTTTATAAAAAAGGTCCTGTCAAGTATAAAACCTGTGCGCCAGAGACTGATACAAGCGGCGTTTTTACATACAGTCTATGAGGAAAAGGCGTGTAACGCCCCCTACAGGCACAGGTCTGCACAGACCAGTAGTTTGTAAACGGAGGAGAGGAGGCGTGTGACGCTCCACCACCATCGTCTTTACCCAACCGAGAACAACCCCAGTGTGTGTCGGTGGTCAATAAAACAGGTAAACAGAGATATTTAAAACGATGCTTGATGTGTCATGTGGCTGTATTTCATGTTTTTTTGGTGTTAACGTGGCTGTTGCTCACGCGTTGTCTCTAACGTCCCTGCAGACGCGCTAAGCTAAGCTAAGCTAGGCTAGGCAAGACTAGCGGTAATGCTAAGTGGCTAACAGCAGCATAGCGTTATATAGGCCCAGGCTACATGCGCAGCCAGGCCGATGTGCATGCTAAGAAACTCCTCGATAACTTTGACAACATTTATTTCACATCCTGCTCGACCCTGTAAGCGATAGCAGGGAGGCGCAAATGACCGTATTAAATGGACAGTTAATTATAGATAATCAGAGCTGTGGTGTGATGAGCTTGTCAGCGTTGATATTGAGTAGATAGCTGTGTTAGCTTTTTAGCTCCAGGTGGCTTGTTTGCTGCTGCTGTGAACTACTAAACACACACGTAATGACAGGGATAAGATCAGCATAACATTTAGTAACAACAGTCCATGTTTTACAGCCCAGTCATAAGTTGTGCATGTTACAATAGTAAACCACCAGTTTGAGAAGTTTATCAGAAATATTAAAAAAACGTCCCAAACTATTGGCAGTAAAATGCAAAAACGCAGCAGCTTTTATTTTTGTTTGTTTAATTTGTTGGATTGAATGTCACTTTTCTCTGCAGGACCAAATAGTATTTGCTACAGTCGGCTTAAAATGGTCAGGACAAGTGAGTGTCTAAAACCATCGATTTATTTATAAACAGTCAAGTTTAAAATAATCCATGTAATTATAGCTGACCAATAAGGAAAGAGTAGCACTAAGGCTATGCATATAACTAAAAAGGTTCTTTGATATCAATAAATATGTCGCCAAATCTGTAACGGGGAAAATCGCGTGAAGTTGTCAGAAGTTTATTACACTGGTCTTTATATTTCCAAGAAGTGAATGTGTACCTTTCAGTTTTGAGTTTCTTCTCAAAGTAATCTGACTCAGAGGCGACTTTATATTGTTTATTTACGCAACTTTTTAGTATCATTAACTGGAGTAAATTATGTTGGATAATCATCAGTATTAATACCACAGACCAAATTGAATGAATGTATGAAGTTTTTAATTTCCCATCACAACATGAAAATGGTCCAACTCAGAAAGGATTGCATGACACACAATAATATGACATTCAAACAACAGCTCCTGACAGCTGACAAATAAAAACCTGATTTTGTTTTATTTTCATATTTCCAATGTCTCTCCTAAGAAAGTAATCTTTTTTAGTTTTAATGAACCACCTCTTTATTGAGTTATAACACAAAGGACCATACCAAACAAAGTGCATTCACTTCTAACTCAGAAGTCATGCTGGCAAAGCAGATCATGTTCCAGATTAACTTTCACATCATTTTCAGATCTAAAGTCAGTTTGATTAAACCAAATGTTTTTAGTTTTGACTTAGTGACTCTGACATATTGGTTCCGATTTATTGCTAAAAGTGTTTTCTGCGCTCAGTGAAATTATGTGTCACATTTTGTGTCATGGGTGAAACTCTAACTGAGCCTTGGCATTGGATTTTCAGATGTATTGATTGTGTTATAATGTGTCATTTTAATGAGGAATAATTGCAATAAACAGCAGAGGAGTTATGCTTAAAGTATTCATTTTAAAAGAAATGACAAGGGAGCCAAAACTTTCGTGCAGTGACCTCTCAGAAGAGCTTTGTCTTTGCAGCTTGTCCCAGTCAAAGATTTATTTAAAATTAATTTTTTAAAAAAAGTCTTTGTACATCTCTCTTCTGTCTCTTCCATTCTCATCTCTGTCTTTGATTACCTCACATCATTGTATGCTTTCTCTTTCTCCTCTCTCCCATCCTGTCTTTGCCTCTCTGCAGCAGCCGTGCCCCGCCGCGCCCCCACCCCCAGCGGAGCCGTCATGTGGCAGGAGGCCCGCAAACATGAGCGCAAGCTCCGTGGCATGATGGTAGACTACAAGCGCCGAGGCGAGCGCCGGCGAGAATACTACGAGAAGATAGTAAGAGACTTTGTCACCTAGCTGAGCAACGTATGCAGAGATTTAATATTATTTCTGTTATACTGAAGCTCTGTGGCAGGAAGCCTCAAATCAGATTGTCTGGGTTCGGTGTGCTGTCTGCTTTCTATTTCTGACTGTTTTTGTTCAAGCTGTTTAAATGGGGTCTAATTTAGACCTGAAATGACAGATGAATACTCTCAGACTCTCACAAACAGCATTTAAACAATAAAGAAAAGATTTGTGAGCCAAATTTGGCCTCACTTCACAAGACACTGTACCAACCACATGCATGGCCTAAATTATCTTTCTTGTTTGAATAGACAACTTACTTAAAGAGTTAAAGGGATGCAAAGGATAATATTTTTCACTATTTGGTTGATTATAAGATGGCATGTTATTGTCTTCTGACTGCCCCTCATTTTGTTTTGACAGAAAAAAGATCCAGCTCAGTTTCTCCAGGTGCATGGCCGAGCATATAAGATTCATCTAGATCCTGCTGTGGCGCTGGCTGCAGAGAGCCCCATCAACATGTGAGGAAACACACACACACACACACACAGTCACCACGCAGTTTATTAGGAACACCTGTTCATTCATGAAATTATCCGACCAGTTCAGGAACTTCATTAATGTTCACATCAAATGTAAGAATGGGGAAAAAATGTGATCTCAGTGACTTTGACTGTTGCATGGTTGTTGGCGCCAGATGGGCTGGTTTCAGTATTTCTGAAACTACTAAATTCACTTGGAGTGGTGTGAAAAACAGCATCCAGTTAGCTGCAGCTCTGTCGACGTAAACACCTTGAGGTCAGAGGAGGATGGCCAGTGGTCTCCTCACTCACCAGATCTGAATCCAAACCAGCACCTTTGATATGTGGTAAAACAGGAGATTAGCAGCTTGAATGTGCAGCTGACAAATCTGCAGAAATGATGTGATCACAAGTCTCCAACATCTTGTGTAATCCATGCCACGAAGAACAGAGGCTGCTTTGAAAGCAAAGGGAGGACCTACACAGTAGTAGTATGGTGTTTCTAATTTAGTGCTTGGTGAGCTTACAGTAGACACTTACAGTAGACATGCACAGTACTGGTGGGATCATGCCAATGAGATTACAACCTGTTTTCTTTTCTCTTGTTTTGTCTAAAGGATGCCATGGCAAGGAGACGCCAACAACATGATTGACAGGTTTGATGTGAGGGCTCACCTGGACTACATCCCCACCTACACACCTCCACTGCTCAGCACATCGTAAGTCTTCACATTACCTACAGCCACATTCAACTCCAGAAGTGTAAATGGAATATTTTATATTTAATTAATTTTGTTATGATTGTACATAAGGAAATTGCTGTGGACATTCATGTGTGCTCCACAGATTATTATACATGTTTGCATTTAAGGAGAACAAAAGTCATAAATTCAACAGATTAACAATACATAACATAAAATCATCTTTCAAGAGAGTGCATCAAGCATTAAGCAGAAAGGTTTTGGTGTTTTGTTTGTTTTTATTAAGTTGCTCTTTCATTCTCTTGTTTCATCCTGCTGCAATCGACAGAAGAAAAAACATTTTGACATGAGAAGCACATGTTTAATAAAATGTAAATTAACTGTGTGAAAAAGTCATTTACCTACAGCAAAAGGAATTGGTGATTAGATTAAATTAGATTAGATTAAATCAGATACATCACTTTAATTTTTCATTGTGAAAATCATGGTTGGGTTACGTTAATTAATTGTCTTTATTTGGTATTACTGTTATGGAAGTTATAAATGGTCAACAAAAAGTGACATTAATTAAATTATTGGTGTCCTGCTGATTTTCTGTCATTCTTGTGGTATTACATAAGTCTTGCATTTAATTTGGTGAAACCTACAGAACCCCTGAAAATGCTCAGTGTGGTGAGATTTGTATTTTTAGTATTTAGTGAAGTAGTAAAGCAACCCTCTGCTCTTTGTTGTGCACAGAACCCCAGAGCAGGAGATGGAGGAGAGGAAGTGTAACTATGAGCGTTACAGAGGCCTTGTGCAGAACGACTTTGCCAACAGTGAGTATTAAAAACCGTGGTCACTGATGTTCAGTCAAATTTCATTCCACTTTTAGAAGCTACATCACCAGTGAATAACATAGATTAGGTCATCATTTGGTTTCATGATGCAACACTGATGTGCTGCATACAGTATGTGCTCTTAATGTACTATAATAGTCCTCAGTGGGTGTATTTTGCAGTTGTGTTGTGCTCTCAAACTCCCTGTTGTCCTCCCGCAGTCTCCGAGGAGCAGTGTTTATACCAGATCTACCTGGATGAGCTCTATGGTGGCCTGCAGAAACCAAATGAGGAAGAGAAGAAAAAGTATGTCATTTAAAGTTGCTGTTTCAGCCCTACACTGCATGTAAATTTGTGGTTGTTACAGTTCGTTTGCTCTGTGGAGCATTTACGGCACCATGTGACGATAAATCTTTTTGTGCAGGCTGGCTGAGAAGAAGGCCACCATTGGTTACACCTATGAAGACAGCACTGTGACAGAGCCTGAACCCCAGTCAGACAAAGATGAGGAAAATTCAGAGAACAGTGAATCTGAAGAGGATGAGGGCATCCCAGATATTGGTGAGGAAATTAGTTTGGCACTAATGAGATTAACACATGATTAGAAGAATCAAAACTAACACAAAGATAACACAAAAACAACAGGAAGCAGAGCAGAAATGTGCAGTGAGGCATAACAACAACTCTCTGCCTGTGGGTCTTAGTTTTAAAGAATATAGAAACATACCAGACCCAACTGAGGATCTGTTCTGAAAATGTAAATCCTCTCTGTCTCTGCAAATATTTGTTAAACATGAGTATGAGGCTAAGATTTATTTTGTTAAAAAGAGTTTCGTGTCGTGTGTTTGTGCAGATGTGGAGGTCGATGTCGATGAGCTGAACCAGGAGCAGGTGTTGGACCTAAACAAAATGGCGACCCCATATGGAATGGCTGAAGGAGACTTTGTCAGGTAACATCTCAGTGGTTTATATTGACATGTCTGAAATGTACAGCAATATGGATGTTTTCTTGTGGGTAGTTTTCATATTGTAATGTAATGTTATTGTTGAGTTGGAAATAATGCTGTGAATTTGTTACCTGCTTGTCAGGATGTTGAGGAAAGACAAGGAGGAAGTGGAGGCGATCAAACATGCCAAGGCCCTGGAGGCGGAGAAGGCCATGTACTCTGTAAGATGACATCCACTGAATATGTGTCTGTGTGTGTGTCACGTATTTCAGTTGCAACTTTGTAATTTGTGTACATATGATCATCGCAGGGCCGGCGTTCTCGCAGACAAAGGAGAGAGTTCAGAGAGAAGAGGCTAAAAGGTAGACAGATCAGTCCACCAAGGTAAAAAATTATGTTGTCTGTAAAGGTTTTTCCCTCATTTAGAGTCCACTTTCCTTTAAACTTGTTTAACCTTTGTCCTTGTCCTCCTGGTTTTCAGCTACGCCAGGAGAGACAGCCCAACGTACGATCCCTATAAACGGTGAGTTAACCCACTGTTTTGTCCTCCTCCTCCTTTGGTTTCCTCAGCTGTTGTCCATATCTGTCTTTGAACTTTACTTTCTGTTCTCTCTCAGGCCAGAGTCAGAATCCAGCTCTGAGTCTCGGTCACGTTCTCGGTCTCCCGGTCCAGAGAAGATCACCTTCATCACCAGCTTCGGAGGCAGCGACGACGAAGCTGCAGCAGCAACTCAAACTACCGCTCCTCACTCTGGCCACGCCCCCTCCAACTTGCAGCACCCTGCAGGTCATAGCAGGGGCTCCCGGTCGGTAACTTTCCCTCTTCCTGGCTTTTCATTGGTTATTTTCTTCTTGCAGTCCTTATATTCATTGAAATGACCACAGCTGTTGACGCAGAAAGAATACTGATTGATTTTTGTGGTAGGTGAGGTGGATAAGTTCACAATCAAATAACATATTTCAAATAGTTGCTGAGGAGTGACAAATAGGACCTATTCAACTGAGCATGTGCAGAGAGAAAAAGTGTGTGATACAGTAGTTTTAAGCTTAGACACATATTTACTTCTTTATGACTGTGCATGTAACATTGTGGTAAAACACAGAAAGCTGCAGTTTTATTATCTGGTGATTTTTGCCTCTATTAACCATGAAACCGTAAGATTTTTCAAAAACAAGAAATCAGAAATTTTCTTCAGATAGGCTAGGTGCTGGGCTGGTGTTGTTACTAAAACACCGTCTCTCTCTTTGCTCAGGAGACGAAGGTCATCCTCCAGTCGTTCCCCTTCCTCCTCCTCCCGCTCCTCATCCCGCTCCTCCTCTCGCTCATCTTCCCGTTCACGTCGAGCCCGACGAGGACGGGGGGGTGGAAGAGATGGTCGTCGTTCCCGGAGCCGCTCGAGGTCGAGGCGGCGTTCGAGATCTCACTCCAGAGGCAGAGGAGGGAACGGAGGAGGTGGATCCTGGAGGAGACGCGACTGGACGCGATCGCGGTCCAACGACCGAGATAGAGAGCGAGAAAGGGACAGGGACAGAGACAGGGACAGGGACAGGGATAGGGATAGGAGACGATATTCAGCACGCAGGCGAACAAGGTAAGACTCCTCACTGACCACCATCATCACTGTAGTTAGTATTTTTTAAATGCATGTTTGTAAAATGTGGCCTCATCCTTTCTGTCAGGTCCCGTTCCAGCTCACGGCAGGGGGGCAGTTCCAGGCGAGGGGGCCGGAGCAGTGGAGGCCACCGGCGAGGAGACAGCGGCAGCCGCAGCCCCTCTCAGTCCCCCAGCCGCCCAAACCACAGTCCCTCCCCTGCTCACAGAGGAGCCCAGCCCTCTACCACCACCATCTCTGACAAGCTAAGAAAGTAAGAGGCCCATGTAAACAGGAGGGAGGCAAGAATTTGCACCATGTATTATTTTTAGAAGTTCTATAAGAATATATCCTATTCTGCACCACAGCCACGAAATCACCGTCAATGCAGCAATGCAATGTCATGAAGCCAGAAACAACTTATCAGGGGCTGTTATGTATTGATCTCTTTGTAATGCTTTAAAAGCCTTACTTACCCTTCAGCATTAAGACGTGTAGGAAAGTCGATGTTTGTATATAAATCAAGCTGTCTTCATCACCTCAGATAATCGTTGTCTTTTTCTCTCTCTTCTCTAGGCCTGATACTGCGGGTGGTAAAGAGACGGGAGCTGCCAAAGTCAGTAAGAATTTGATCTAGCTGGGTTTCTTGCTAAAGCCTACGCCTCCCTCATCCCTGACAGGCTGACATGGTTGTCCACCAGACTGGGATGTAAAAGCCATTGTTCCCCACAGAGAAAAAAAAATGATATGATTTTTGTTTTTTCTCCCCCACCCCCACCCCAAAAGTGGACATACTCTGCTGTCAAAGCCCTGCATCTACTCTGAAATTACCATTACAGTATTCATGCCAACCTGCCAACACTGACAAATGACTGAATTAATGCTGCCATCTCTGTATGGAGTGAACTTTTAGACACCCTGTGAAGTCATTATTTATTGTTTCGACTGTGCTTTTAGTCTGGCTGGTACATACATGTATATACATACATATATACATGTGGGTGAGAGAGAGTGCAGCGTCTTTTTATATATCTGTTTGTCATCTCAAATACACTCACACATCAGTGGCCCTAAGAGGAAGAAGAGGACTTCTTTCTCTTATGACCATGTGTCTTGTTACAACTTCAGTTTTGGCCAAGTGATCACAACTGACGCTGTCTAGTGCGGCTCTGATGAGAAATGAGATGGGTGTGCTCTGGACAGTCGTATCTGGGCTTGTTTTAACGAGCAGTGGAGCACGCTCTGACTCTTGAAATGAAGTGCTCAATATCCCACCTACACATTTAGGAGAAGAAGGGGAAGTTGGACATTTTGGTAAATTCACTTATTTTCTGTCTTGCTGACAATTAGATGTCTGTATGCTAAATATGAAGCTAGTTGGATAGCTTGGTGCTGAGACTCGAGACAGGGGAAAACACTGAGTCTGGCTCTGTTCAAAAGGAACCCACCTGTTAGCACTTCCAAAGCTTACCTTTCAAGATGTAGTATCTTGTTTCTGTGCAAAAACAGAAGTGTAAAAATGACAATTTGCTTTTAGTACAGGGGCTGTGTGTCTGCCCTTTTTTTTTTTACATTAAACAAACAAGTAATGTGTTAATTAATGAACTTTAGAGGAAACAGTAGCTGTATTCTGTTACTTTTGGACAGAGCTGGGCTAACTGTTTCCTTCTGTTTCCAGTCTGAACTAACCAGCTTCATGTTTTGAGCAGAGCCACGAAGCGCTATCAATCCTCTCATCTTAATAAGCGCATTTCCCAAAATGTCAAACAGTTCCTTCAGGACTGAAATACATTCTGGACCGTTTGTTGTCCTGAACCGGCCTTCCCTCTCTCTGAAAACATTTGAACACGTTCCAACAGTCAAACAGACAAATACAGAGGTCGTAATCTGCTTTTCTGTTAAACTTGCCTGCAGTGTTGTGACCTGCAGTTTTTCTTGCCTGGCCAGGTTTAAACAGCCCAGTGATGGGAGTGGCACTGACTCTGTCTGAACTCTGTTGAACTCACTCACCGGACCTGAACTTGCTCTTGTTTCACTTTCCGACCCTCTCTCCTCCATTTCTCTTATCCCTCTGACAGTATTCGTACATATTAGTAAATAAGTAAATATACTGTGTAAAGATTCATGTAACTGGATCCTGTCCTGCATCTAAACTGTCCCACAGCAGCTGTCAGCCGCAGCCACAACAGCAGTGTGTCTCTTGTCCACACACTCACATGCACGTGCACACAACCCGTTTAGCCAGTGGTATTCCAGTGAGCCTGTTGACTTAACAAACATCACATGAAATTAATTTGTCTTTGGCCTTTTTATCTCCAACAGCAACAGAACATAAAGGTGATAGTATCGATATAGTATAACAACACGGTACCTTTGATCTTATCCTTTCTCACACGCATTCACACACTCTCTCACACACACACACACATGGTTGTCAAGCTGTGAGAGGATGTGCTAACACAGTTGTGTCACCTGCAGCCCAAGATGACCCCACAGGAGCGGCTGAAGCTACGAATGCAGAAGGCACTAAATAAGCAATGTGAGTACAGCCAAGCAGAGAGTGTTTGTGGTTTGTGCACAAGTTCAGAAATGGTACAGTGCAGACCTCGGAGTAGTGACCTTGTTGAGATGTTGTACAGTTTCTCACATGCAAATCACAGATGTTAAAAAAAAACAACTGATTACTTTGTTACTTTTGTTTTCTTTCCCTACCTCAACTTCCTGTGGGTTTTTCCGTGCTGCAGCCAAGGCGGATAAAAAAGCTGCTCAGGTGAAGATCCAGCAGCAGGAACACAAACGACAGGTGTGTGTGTGTGTGTGTGTGTGTGTGTGTGTGTGTGTGTGTGTGTGTGTGTGTGTTTTGTGTGTGTGTGTGTGTGTGTGTGTGTGTGTGTGTGAGAGAGATTGAGTGTATATATTTCAGGTTGAGGTGGAAACTGAGATTCTGTTATCCTCAATTCCCCCTCATTGCTGGGTGTTTATTTTACAGGAACGCGAGGGAGAATTACGAGCCATGGCACGCAAGATACGCATGAAGTAAGACTCTGTGTGTGTGTGTGTGTGTGTGTGTGGAAGTGGACAGTTTGGTATTTGTGTGTGTGTGTTGCAATTGTCTGACCCAGGGGCTCTGCGTTTAGGGAGCGTGAGCGCCGT